>NC_056461.1:3250426-3335426 GCF_018296145.1 Oncorhynchus tshawytscha
ACAAGCCATCAACATAGACAATCACCCACAAACAAACAGTGCAACCCAGGCTACCTAAGTATGATTCTCAATCAGAGACAACTAATGACACCTGCCTCTGATTGAGAACCATACTAGGCCGAAACATAGAAATCCCCAAATCATACAAAATCAAACATAGACTGCCCACCCAACTCACGCCCTGACCATACTAACTAAATACAAAACAAAGGAAATAAAGGTCAGAACGTGACAATAATTAAAGATACACTGGTTCTTAATGCAACCGCTGTGTCAGATTTTTTTTTTAAGTTATGAAAAAAGCATACCATGCAATAATCTGAGACGGCGCTCAGACGTAAATATATTTCTCCGCCATGTTGGAGTCAACAGAAATACGAAATTACATCATAAATATTCCCTTACCTTTGATAATCTTTCATCAGAATGCAGTGCAAGGAACCCTTGTTCCGCAATAAATCGTTGTTTTGTTCCATAATGTCCATTACTAGTGTCCAATTAGCTACTTTTGCTAGCACGTTTAGTTCACATGTCCAAAATCTGGCACTGTTCCAGGCAACTCGGACAAAAACTTCAAAAAGGTATATTCCAGGTCGAATAAACTGGTCAAACTAAGTAGAGAATCATATATATATATTGGACATATATGTCCAATAACGTTCCAACCGGAGCATTCGTTTTTGTCTACAGAGTAATGGAACGCAAGGCGATATAATGACTACTGCGTAACCAGGAACTGGCATTCTGCCAGACCAGCATCTCAAATAGCTGCCATCCGGTCCCACATCACACTAGAGGCTTCATTCCACGTTCTACTGACTATGGACATCTAGTGGAAGGCGTAGGAAGTGCGAACAGATCCATATCTTATTTGAATGTGAATAGGCGATGAGTTGAAAATCAACCAGCCCCAGAATTTCCACTGCCTGTTTGAGATTTAGCCAGATCAGGACCTAACATAAGGACAACTTATGACAATAGACTACATTTTCTTCATGTCATGTTTCTTTAGACTGGTCTAAAACAAATAATGGATTTATTGTGATGGTGTAGGCTATATTACATGGATTTATTAGACGTTTGTAACGATCGTCGTTGGAATGAGACCAAAACGCAGCGTGGAATGTGTTCATATTTAATTTTAACAAAAAAACACTCAAACAAAATGACAAACGGAGAAAACGAAAGCGCACAGTTCTGTCTGGGAAACAACCTAAACAGAAAAATAATCACCCACAAAACACAGGTGGGAAAAGGCTACCTAAGTATGATTCTCAATCAGAGACAACGAACGACACCTGCCTCTGATTGAGAACCATACTAGGCCAAATACATAGAAAAAATAACATACATTACCCACCCCAACTCACGCCCTGACCAACCTAAAACAAAGACATAACAAAGGAACTAAGGTCAGAACGTGACAATGTTTTAAAGTGTAGATGTTCCAAAAGTCTGCATCAGTGGCTTGTAAGCAATGCTAAGTGTGTTTATGTTCATTAACGGTCAATTACTGTGAGACCACCAGTTATCTGCTTGACAATCACCGGATGACAAAATGTAATGACCGCCAGAGCCCTAGTTGTGACCAACTATAGTCACCAATTTGACAAAAGTGCTCATCTCAAGCGCAACCATTCAGATTAGCACTTCACAAGACTTTGCTCTTACACAGTCATACAGAGAATCTGCGCATATGCACAGGTGCACTTTGTTCTGCTAATTGTAGCTACTGGACCAAGACAGCTTCATCACTCCTGGTTGTTTGCGGATATTAGCCCACTACTACTGTTTACTTTGTGCATCTACGTCATCTTGCTGAGTCTACCTTGAAACCTAACCTAACCAATGACCCATCATCTTATGCATTACTGCCAAGTGACATGCCAAATAACACAAAAACTATACAATACATACCGTAAATGGCTCAAATCCTTCCACGCATAGACTACTTTCTGTCCCTAACACTAAAACTGAATGTAAACTGAAAAAAAAACAATAGGTAAATGTTTTTATACAAACTAAATAAAAACAGTAAAGTGGAAACTAACAGACACTAAACTGAATTTAAAACATAAATCTTAAAACTAATAGAAATAAAAACATACGAAACAAAACTATTAAAACATTCCTCCAAATGTCAAATGTTAAGTTAAGTGTTATTGTTTGGGATAGGGTTACAACATTAAGTTTAGGCATTCATTCAGAATTGTTAAAGGAAGGGTTAAGGTTTGGGATAGGATAATTGTATTTTTTTATTTTTTTGTTGTCTACCACTGGGATTGAACGTGCAATCTTCTGATCCAGAGTCATAGGATTTACTACGTCCACAAAGCCCTAGCAAAACCCAAGCCAACTTGATGGTAATAGTGCTCACTGTTGCCCCTAGTGGCCATGTTTGAAGGCATTTCCTGATGTCCTCAGGACATGGACAAACGTCCAATTTCGAAGTCAATCTTGAACAATCTCCCTATACATTGAGTGGATCTTATGACCTTTCTAATGACAGTGTGGTCAATTCGTTCATGGTGGCACATTTCAGATTGCCTAACTAGTCGAGGCTCTCAACTCTTGGACGTTTTTTTTTCCTTGTTACAAAATAGTGTGCTTTCTGGATTGTGACAAATAGAACCAGCCTGGAGACCACAGCTCAGTGAGCTGTCCAACACTGCAATATTATGGCATTAATATTTACGGTCTAATGTTTTTCAAACTGCTGGTCAGACAGATGAGTCTAAAACCAACGCTGGGTCCCGGACAAGCAGCGCTAGCTCAGAGGGAATTTCATTGTCATCGGAGCGACTGGTCTGGGATAAGCCGGAATGCCGCACATTTTCAATTAACTTCACTTCACTGGAAATGTACCACAGACCTTGAAAATACTTGAAAAGTGCTTAATTAAAACCTCTTAAGGATCAAACACTTTTTTTCAATTTTCACCGAGATTGACACACCCAAATCTAACTGCCTGTAGCTCAGGACTTGAAGCAAGGATATGCATATACTTGATACCATTTCAAAGGAACCACATTGAAGTTTGTGGAAATGTGAAATTTTCAAGTTCATAACTGTGCACTCTCCTCAAACAATAGCATGGTATTCTTTCATTGTAATAGCTACTGTAAATTGGACAGTGCAATTAGATTAACAAGAGTTGAAGCTTTCTGCCAATATCAGATATTTCTACGTCCTGGGAAATGTTTCTGTTACCTACAACCTCATACTAATCGCATTAGCCTACTTCAGCTCAACCGTCCCGCGGGGGAGCCACCAATCCCGAAGAGGTTTTAAGTGAAAAGACAAGAAGAATGGTTTTAATTGTAGCACTTTCCTTTTCATTTAAAGCAGGTTGTACAGGTCTAATAACATAGTAATAACAGGTTATACGGGTGTAGTAGTAGTTAAAACCTAGCTAATAGGCTTATGGGAAGACTTGTCATGACACAATCAATTAATTGAACATTACCAATATCGTCAACACACGTTGACAGAATTTGACAGAAAACACAATCATGACTTGACAGGACCTTTAGAAAAACACAGAAATGACAAGGCCAAACAAGAACAAGGCCAGCTAACAATAAGCTCCTCCATAACCTAGACTCATAGACAACCCATGGACAGTTACCCTGTAAAGCAAACTTTGAATTTGAATTTGTACAACTCAACCATCCAATTTGCACATTCTGGGGAAGCATCATGAAATATCCCTATGTAGATGTAACTAGAAATCAATACAATAATCCAATTTTAAAACATTAGTTGCATTCTTCGTCTCATCGTCTGTAGTGCAGCATTGACATTTAGGATAATTATCAGCACACGTTAATCATAAATATGAATCAGACTAAATAGAAAATGCCAATTTGAACAACCCGTGTTGGCCCATGGTCTTAAGACGGATGACCGTCAGTGTGACTGTGACTGATAAATCCTTATCATGTTGCCTTTTTCCACATTTTGTTACAGCCTTATTCTAAAATGGAAGAACAACCATATCTGCAGCACTCCACCAATTAGGGCTTTATGGTGGAGTGGCCAGACGGAGCCACTCCTCAGTAAAATGCACATGACAGCCCTCTTGGAGTTTGCCAAAAGGCACCTAAAGGACTCTCAGACCATGGGAAACAAGATTCTCTGGTTTGATGAAACCAAGACTGATCTCTTTGGCCTGAATGCCAAGCTTCACGTCTGGAGAAAACCTGGCACCAACCCTACCGTAAAAATGCTGTGGGGATGTTTTTCAGCAACAGAGCGATCCTGCTCCAGAGCGCTCAGGATCTCAGACTGGGGCGAAGGTTCACCTTCCAACAGGACAACAACCCTAAGCACACAACAAAGACAACGCAGGAGTGGCTTCAGGACAAATCGCCAAATGTCCTTGAGTGGCCCAGCCAGAGGCCAAACTTGAACCAGAATGAACATCTCTGGAGACACCTGAAAATCCCATCTAACCTGACAGAGCTTGATAGGATCTGCAGAGAAGAATGGGAGAAACTCCCAAATACAGGTGTGAAGGTGTGCTTGTAGCGTCATACCCAAGAAGACTCGAGGCCGTAATCGCTGCCAAAGGAGCTTCAACAAAGTACTGAGTAAAGGGTCTGAATACTTATGTAAATGTTGTATTTCAGTTTTTCATTTATACATATATTTTGAATTGAAAACCTGTTTTTGTTTTATCAGTATGGGGTATTGTGTGTAGATTGATGGGGGGGAGTAATTCAGTCCATTCTAGAATAAGGCTGTAACTTCACAAAATGTGGAAAAAGTCAAAGGGTCGGAATACCTTCCGAATGCACTGTGTGTGTGTGTGTGTGTGTGTGAAACACACACATTCGGGGAACAGATGGGGCAGGTGAAGCAGGGCTCCTGTGCCTGAGGAGCTGTAACGTGATGCTGTGCAGCAGTGTGACGCCCACAGCCGCCCCGGGCACTAGTTACCCGCTATTCAGCACGTGGCGTACTTTCAGAACCTTCCACAGCCTGGCACAGACACGAGCCCTGTGCCATCGGTCTCTTAGTGCCTAGGGCCAGACTCCATACAACCCCCCCCTTTTCAAACCCTCTCCCCCTGCTGTACGCCAGCCTCCTCTGCACCCTCCTTGCCACCTTCATCAACCCCCTCCTTCCATAAGGAGTGAAGACGCACGGGGCAACAGTTATGTGATGGTTGCGTGTTAGTTTGGAGCATTGTGAGGACTGCAGTGAGGATCTTGTTGAAGTAGTAGGGAGTGATGACTCACTGAGGAGACAGATACTATCCTGTAGACATAGAGATACTTTCTGTAATTTAACTTGGTACTGTTACTTTTATTCAATACTGTTAAAGTTAGGCCCCCCTGTTAGGCCTCTCTGAGTTTAACCTGATCACATGACCTTCCCATGCAACAGGTGTCTCAGTGATGTCAATCCCAAGATCTGTGTTACAAACGGTGCATCTCTGAATGCATCCCCACCTCCTAATCTCACGTCTCTCTCGGTCCAACAGATTACACATCACTGACACAAATTTATGCTCCAGCCAGTCACTGATCAGTGTCTCAATCCTCCTAACACATGGATCCTGACAACAAATTGACCTGTACTAATCACCTGTGGCTCTGGCTTGCTTCTCTCTGTAACAAAGAGGGTGTGCCTCTCATCCCAATATATCTACTGTATCTAGCATCTACATATAATTGTTAAATGATTTTCCATCTTAAAAATGTTGAATAAACAAAGTATTTGATTTCTGGTGAAACAGGTGAAAATGGGTATTAGAAAACATCTAGCAGAAAACGGTAAAACGTTAAAAGTTATTAGAAATATATCAAAACACAATAATGTTGAAGTAAAAACCCCTGACATCTAATATCAAAATGTATATTTAGTTTTGCATAAATGATTTGCCTTCTGTATGTAGTATCATTCTGTTACCAAACACATATCTTTAGAATACTTTCAAATTTATGTCCCTCATAAGGAGGATAATGCAAGTTCACAGAAATAACAAGTAAAGGTAGACCTACCAATTAGTTTTTTTACTGTTAACAATTTAGTTATTAAGTGAATAAAAAGTATCATTCTGTTACCAAACCAGAATGACCCCAAAATCTGTAACAGAATTGGCTACAATGTGAAGTCTTACTAGTCACAAACCATAATTGGGTCACCTGCTACTGTCCTCCCTTCCACTGTTCAGCTCATAACAGTTTTCTTTCTCTTTCTGTCATGTGGTTGCCAAAACAAGTGTGAAAACAGTCTGGACAACCCTCCCTCTCTCTCTCCTGGTCTCTCATATCTCTCTCTCCAGTTAATGTCACTTCTCCCGGCTCTTACTGACACCTACCCATGAGCCCCCTCTCTTTCCATTTACCGTAACCAGCCCCCACTGAGCAGCGAATGGACTTCCATTGAACGTTGAAATGTAGTTGAAATTTGGTCCAAATCTGAACCAATCATAGATGTCTGTTTCCCAAGTTTAGACAGCACATAACAGTACAGTAGAACACAATGCAGTACAGTAAAGAAAAGTATAGTATAGGTCAGTACAATACAGTACAGTAACTGCACAGACACTGATTAGTGACTGGTTGGAGCGTAAGAATGTCTGTATGATATTTGTGCGTCTGTAATTTTCTCACTTATCATAATTCACGATTCATTCAGGATTATTCTTGATCATCGTAGCATCCACATTAATGTATTATATTCTTATTTACAATAAAAGTGAATCAAAAATGACACAATACATTATTTACCATTCTTTGTATTGGGCACAAAATAATCTGAAACACAACCAAAAACAATCAGCAAATGCATCTAAAAAAAGTTTAGAGACAAAAGCTTGTAGTCATTGCGTGCCATGAATATGGGACCAAATACTTTACTTTGTACTACTTTAATACACAAATAAGTTAATTTGTCCCAATACTTTTGGTGGCCTAAAATGTGCTATGTAAATGTACTATGTACAAAAAGTGCCAATAAATTCTAAATTGTTCACCGGATATGAAAATACCCCCAAATTAAAGCTGACAGTCTGCACTTTAACCTCATAGTCATTGTTTGATTTCAAATCCAAACGTTTGAAGTATAGAGCCAAAAAAATAATAATGCTTCGCTGTCTCAATAATTACGGAGGGCACTGTACAACAATCCCACTGTAATACATTTGTACTGTACTAAACTTAACTCTACTGTACTGTGCTGTACTCTACTGTGCTCTTATCCTTAACCACTGATTCCTCGTCTGGTCTCTTCTCTGCACCTGGGTCCAACCTTACCACGTCACAGCAAGCTTCTGCCTCAACATGGACCCAGCAGAGATCACCCAAATCCAGAATGCTAAGACCCAACAAAGAGCACTGCTGGGGCGGCAGCAAGAACAACTCTCCCAAATATCAGAGACTCTCTGGACACTTACTGATTCCCTCCAACCATGGCTCAACCCTAACCCAGGAGGAGACAATGCCCAAGTCTCATCGCCCAGTGCTACAGGCATCGCCGTAGTTCCTCCAGGGAACTCCAGCCTCCGAGCGATGTAACGGCCACAGTCCTCCTCGTTCCACACCGATTGGTCCATGATCGCATACGTCAACTCTCTACTCTTGGGCAATACCCTGGCATGGGCAACGATGGGGTGGGAACAGCAGCCACCATCCTTCAGCTCCATATTAGCGTTTACTTCCAAGTCTTCAACCGCTTAGTTGGCGGACCAGAAGCGGCATGTCACGAATATCACCGAAGGTGGCTCCCCTTCCTGTTCGGGTGGCGCTTGGCGGTCGTCGTCGCTGGTCTACTAGCTGCCACCGATCCCTTTATCCTTTTCGTTTGTTTTAGTCTGATTGTTTTCACCTGTTCCTTGTTGGGGTTTCGGGGTGGTTATTATTTAAGTTTGTTTAACCTGCTTGTGTTTGTGCGGGCTTGTTGTCATTGTACGTTGGAAGTGTATTGTTCATTTTGGGTTTTCACTGTCCGGTTTATGTAACAGTGGTCTTTGGGTTGTGTTGCGCCTGTGTTTTGGCTTCACCAATTTTTGTACCTGTTTCAGTTTACTGTGGACATTAAAGCGTTTTTTCCAATGAAACGTCTGCTCTCTGACTACACACCCATCACTCTCCTGACGTTACAGAAGCCTGCACCACCGATATGGAGTCAGCAGGAGCAGCGACCACCCCTCTCCCCATGATGGAGGAGAGAGTCCTTCATCACACGTCCATCCTCTATCGCATCAGATCAGCGATGGCTCAAATGATGGAGAGGATGGATTGCTGGGAGAGGAGTGGTCTCCCTACTACCCCACCTACCCTCCCACCAGCAACTCTACCATCTCCTCCAGCGGGATCCGGTGCCAGCGCACTGCATATTACGCCTCCGAGGGAGTACAATGGAGCGGCGGCGGGGTGCCAGGGATTCCTGCTACAACTGGAGCTCTACCTGGCCACCGTTCGGCCGGTTCCGACGTTGGCTATGGAGGCATATGTCACGGAAGCCCTGTGACAGAGGTATATTCTGCCCTCCATGTCACCATGTCTCCTCTAGTTTTTTTTTGTGAAGAAAAAGGAGGGTGGTTTGCGTCCGTGTATTGATTATCAAGGTCCATCACTGTGGGTTTTAGTTACCCATTACCTCTCATCGCTACGGCGTTGGAATCATTTCACGGGGTTCGATTCTTCACGAAACTGGACCTCAGGAGCGCGTATAATCTGGTGCGTATTCGGGAGGGAGATGAGTGGAAAATCGCATTTAGTACCACATCTGGCCATTATGAGTACCTCCTCATGCCGTACGGGTTAAAGAATGCTCCAGCCATCTTTCAATCCTTCGTCGACGAGATTCTCAGAGACCTGCATGGACAGAGTGTGGTGGTGTATATTGACAATATCTTGATTTGCTCCGCTACACCCGCCGCGCATGTGTCTCTGGTGCGCAAGGTTCTTGGGCGACTGCTGGAGCATGACCTGTACATGAAGGCGGAGAAATGTGAGTTTTCCAAACGAGCCGTTTCCTTCCTGGGTTATTGCATTTTCACCTCGGGGGTAGTAATGGAGAGTGACCACGTCAAGTCCGTGCGTAATTGGCCGACTCCGACCACGGTAAAAGAGGTGCAGCGGTTCTTAGGGTTTGCCAATTACTACCGGAGGTTTATCCGGGGTTTTGGCCAGGTAGCGGCTCCTATTACCTCACTGCTGAAGGGGGGGCCGGTGCCTTTGCAGTGGTCAGCAGAGGCGGATGGAGCTTTCCGGCGTTTGAAGGCGCTGCTCACCGACGCGCCAGTGTTGGCGCATCCGGACCCTTCTTTGGCGTTCATAGTAGAGGTGGACACATCCGAGGCTGGGGTTGGAGCCGTGCTCTCACAGCGCTGGGGTACGCCACCGAAGCTCCGCCCCTGTGCTTTTTTTTGAAGAAGCCCGGGCCAGCGGAGCGGAATTATGATGTGGGGGACAGGGAGTTGTTGGCTATGGTTAAGGCCCTGAAGGTGTGGAGACACTGGCTTGAGGGGGCTAAGCACCCTTTCCTCATCTGGACTGACCACCGTAACCTGGAGTATATCTGATCTGCTAGGAGACTAAATCCTCTGAGTACAGCACTCAGAGACCAAAACAACCCAAACAGATATCTGCCATGTTGTGTAGTCAACAGAAGTTATGTCCAAATAGCTCCTTTATGTTCACGCGTTTAGCACAGTAATCCAAACTCATTCATATGGAATGAGTTGAAAAACTAACCTCAGATTTCCCACTTCCTGGTTGGATTGTTTCTCAGGTTTTTGCCTGCAATATGAGATCTGTTTCACTCACAGACATCATTCAAAAAGCTTTAGAAACTTCAGAGTGTTTTCTATCCAAATCTACTAATATCCATATATTAGCAACTGGGCCTGAGAAGCAGACAGTTTACTCTGGGCACCTTATTTTTCCAAGCTACTCAATACTGCCCCCGGCCATAACAAGTTTAAAGAAGGATTTTTAAGCTTGAGACAATTGAGACATGTATTGTCTATGTGTGCCATTCAGACAGTGAATGGGAAAGACAAAAGATTATTGTGCCTTTGAACAGGGTATGTTGGTAGGTGCCAGGCGTACTGGTTTGAGTGTCTCAAGAATTGCAACACTGCTGGGTATTTCACACTCAACAGTTTCTTGTGTGTATCAATAATGGTTCAATACCGATAGGACATCCAGCCAACTTGACACAACTCTGGGTACTATAGGAATTAACATGGGCCAGCATCCCTGTGGAACGCTTTTGACACCTTGTAGAGTCCATGCTGTTCTGAGGGCAAAATGGGATGCAACTCAGTAATAGGAAGGTGTTCCTAATGTTTTGTACACTCAGTGTAAATCAATGGTTCTACCTCAGTTATTACTGTAAAATACAATATATGATAGCTACATTGAATAAAAGCCTAAGTCATAAATAAAATAAAACAAAAAACATAGGTAATAGACAAACAACCTGTTTTGCATTGCACACTACCTCATTCCCACAAGGTCTGATATTAACACTGAATAAGTGCGTTACAGATCATTATACACTGCTCAAAAAAATAAAGGGACCACTAAAATAATACATCCTAGATCTGAATGAATGAAATATTATTATTAAATACTTTTTTCTTTACATAGTTGAATGTGCTGACAACAAAATCACACAATTATCAATGGAAATCAAATGTATCAACCCCATGGAGGTCTGGATTTGGAGTCACACTCAAAATGAAAGTGGAAAACCACACTCCAGGCTGATCCAACTTTGATGTAATGTCCTTAAAACAAGTCAAAATGAGGCTCAGTAGTGTGTGTGGCCTCCAAGTGCCTGTATAACCTCCCTACAATGCCTGGGCATGCTCCTGATGAGGTGGCGGATGGTCTCCTGAGGGATCTCCTCCCAGACCCTGGACAGTCTGTGGTGCAACGTAGCGTTGGTGGATGGAGCGAGACATGATGTCCCAGATGTGCTCAATTGGATTCAGGTCTGGGGAACGGGCAGGCCAGTCCATAGCATCAATGCCTTCCTCTTGCAGGAACTGCTGACACATTCCAGCCACATGAGGTCTAGCATTGTCTTGCATTAGGAGGAACCCAGGGCCAACCGCACCAGCATATGGTCTGACAAGGGGTCAGAGGATCGCATCTCGGTACCTAATGGCAGTCAGGCTACCTCTGGCGAGCACATGGAGGGCTGTGTGGCCCCCCAAAGATATGCCACCCCACACCGTGACTGACCCACCGCCAAACCGGTCTTGCTGGAGGATGTTGCAGGCAGCAGAACGTTCACCACGGCGTCTCCAGACTCTGTCACATCTGTCACATGTGCTCAGTGTGAACCTGCTTTCATCTGTGAAGAGCACAGGGCGCCAGTGGCGAATTTGCCAATCTTGGTGTTCTCTGGCAAATGCCAAACGTCCTGCACGGTGTTGAGCTGTAAGCACAACCCCCATCTGTGGACGTCGGGCCCTCATACCACCCTCATGGAGTCTATTTCTGACCGTTTGAGCAGACACATGCACATTTGTGGCCTGCTGGAGGTCATTTTGCAGGGCTCTGGCAGTGCTCCTCCTGCTCCTCCTTGCACAAAGGCGGAGGTAGTGGTCCTGCTGCTGGGTTGTTGCCCTCCTACAGCCTCCTCCACATCTCCTGATGTACTGGCCTGTCTCCTGGTAGCACCTCCATGCTCTGGACACTACGCTGACAGACACAGCAAACCTTCTTGCCACAGCTCGCATTGATGTGCCATCCTGGATGAGCTGCACCTACCACTAGAGTGAAAGCACCACCAGCATTTAAAAGTGACCAAAACATCAGCCAAGAATCTTTAATATATAAAGCAGGGGTCATTCCACCTCAAATACAAGAAAGAGGATTTCGACACCCACCATCTCAAATTGTTCTGAAATCTTTTCTGAAGCTAGTCAAATTATTTTGTTGAAGTAGAGAAATTGAGCTAATTGATTGCACCCAAATTGGCCATTTTAAATATAGTATTCAGATAATATTCAATAAATATAGTACCCAACAGTAAGACATAACCAATCCCCCCAAAATTGTCAAAAGCCACCCATGGACCAGTGCCACCCCATGCCAATCCCACCCCAACAATGGGTATACAGTATCAGTTCTCTAAGTAGTATGAAGCAGTGGCTTGGAGTATTGCTTCTCCATACTATGTAATGTATTCCCTGTGAATCTGGTGATATTTTTTTTCCTGTTCAATTAGTAATTGATGTCACTTACATTATTTAGCAAAAAGTATTGTGAAAGTACCACTAGATGTTACTGTTCCTGCCTCCACAATATTTTGTCAATGTTGCTGGTCTCTTGTGCTTATTAAATGGATCACAACATTTCCTTTGTGTAGAAAACCAATAGATTTGTCTTATTATTAATGTCATGACCTGATCTGTTTCACCTGTCTTTGTGATTGTCTCCACCCACCTCCAGGTGTCCCCCGTTTTCCCTATTAGTCCCTGGGGATTTATTCTGGAGTTCCTGTTTGTCTGTTACCAGTTAGTCTTGTCTTGTCAAGTCTACCAGCGTGCTTTTCCATGCGCCTGCTTTTTCTTATCTTTCTTTTGCTAGTCCTCCCGGTTTTGACCCTTGCCTTCCTTGACTCTGAACCCGCCTGCCTGACCATACTGCCTGCCCTGACCTTGAGCCTACCTGCCACTCTGTACCTCCTGGACTCCTTGTTTATGATGTTTTGCCTGTCACTTGAATAAATATCAGAGACTCGAACCATCTGCCTCCCGTCTCGGCATCTGGGTCTCGCCCTGTGCCCTTATAGTATGAACTGGGCATGACAGACCCAGACTTGGACCAGCTCCGCCACGCTGTCTCCCTGCAGGGAGCCAACATTCGGAGGCATGAGGAGCAACTGCTGGACTTTTTGGAAGGGCTTCGTTCCCTGAAGGAACGCCACGAACCAAGGGTTCAAGGCTATTATGGAGCAAATTAGGGAGTTAGCTCATAGGCAGCCCATCAGCAGCGGACAAGGCTTTTGGGGAACTAAAGCAGCGATTCCCTACTGCCCCATCCTCATCCTTCCGGACCCGACTCGTCAGTTTGTGGTTGAGGTTGACGCTTCCGACGTGGGAGTAGGGGCCGTCCTTTCCCAGCGATCCTCCTGGACTCTGACCTTGTTTAGGATGTTTTGCCCATCCACGGCCATTCTCTTGCCTGCCCCTTAGATTACAATAATTATCAGAGACTCAAACCATCTGCCTCCCATGTTTTCATCTGGGTCTCGCCCTGTGCCCTTATAAATAAAATTAATTGTGTGGTCATCCTCACAATTCAAGCCGATCCTCCATGAAAGCAATTCAATTTGTTTTAATAGCAACCTAATGCTTCACCCCAACTCTCCTTGAATAGGCCGACAAGTAGCCGCTCTCTGAGAGGGCTATTCCCGTGCAATTCTCATACGAAGACTTTACCTACAAGCTAAAAACTTTGAAGAAATGGGCTAGGGACTAAAACGTTTTGACAACGTGAATAAAATAATTAATTGCATGGCAGTATTAGGTTTCAATTCAACGTCTATTCCGTATTGGTTCAATGTAATTTAATTGAAATGATGTAGAAACAATGTTGGTTAAACCAGTGTGTGACCAGTGGGGCGTTGGTCTGTGATCCACTGCACACTGTCAATGTGTAAATCATTCATCCAAATTGTGTTGATATTGCAAGAAATATTGTCATTTCACATAGCTATACCACAACGTTGCTACAATACCTGCTTTATTCAAATTGGAACTAGCTACCCAGCTTATAACAAACATTCCCACAACTTTGGGAATGTTGCAAGAACATTCATGTGTCAAGATTTCTGAGTGTTGGTTGAATATTCCATCAACATCACACTAAACATATACAGAACATGGTTGCCATTTTCTCAGAATATAAGATCATATTCTAGACATGGTTCATGCGAATGTCGCAGGAACATTTAAGTATATTAGAACGTCGCCTGGTGGTCCCAAATAAACATTTGGGAAACTTTATGGGTAATATTTTTTTTAAATTCTATCTCCCTAGAATTGTTAGTTGGGTAGCTAGTCAAGTTGCTAGTTAATTAGGTTGCTGGTTAGCTTATATTAACCACAAAAATGTACGCATGAATGTTTTAAAACGTTAGCTGTCACCTTGAGGCTTGATAGGGGGTAAACGTTTATTTGTCTGAAGGGAAGCTTTTCCCCCCTATCAAGCCTAGCTAGCTAGCCGTACTGGCTTCTGGCCAAATTAGCTAACATTCTTGATTCTAGTTATTAAGCTAAATAAAACATATACTGTACCTTTAGCTACTCCCTTTAGCATTATCTTCATTGAGGTATTTTCTGCTTCTCACTTCCTTGTTTCTCCAGTTGTGTCACGCCCTGCCCTTAGATAGCTTTTTTTTTTTTTAAACCAAGCAGAAAAGACGGGATTCTTGTTATCTGCTGATATGGACCCTTTTCATCCAGTGTCACCACAGTGAGGCACAAGGTAATTTCACTCCCTCTCTTTTCCCCTCCATCTTCTGACCCCATCCCACTCTCCTTGCTCTCCTGTCATCCCCACATCCCCTCCCCCAGGCCCTGAGGGTGTGAATCCAGTTCATACAGTATACGCACACGCACACATGCACTCACTCACAACTATGTTTTCATTACTTGTCAGGACATTTTGGAGAGTAAAAATGTATTCCCATTCAAAATCCTATTTTCCTGAACCCCTAAACCCTAAACCTAACCCTTTCCCTTACCCTTTCCCTTTCCCTTACCCTAACCCTAACGTTAACCCTAACCCTAACCTGAACCCCTAACCTTAACCCCAAGCTTAACCCCAAGCTTAGCCCCAAACCTTTAACCTAACCCTTATCACTTTTCAGGACATGCTAAATGTTTTCTGAACTGTTCTTGTTTTTCTATGTTGTCAGGACATTCTTGTCACTTGTAAGGACATTCTGGTCCACACACACACACACACACACACACACACATTCTCCGTCCATTCTCACCTTTCTCGTGTCCTGAGTCTCTAACAGACCTTTCTCATTCACACGCCAGCCATGCCCTGACAACTATATACTCCACAGGGGTAAAATCCAGTGACTCTCCATAAGTAGGATGTAGATGCAGTGTCAAAGGCGGTGTCCCAAATGACACCCTATTCCCTACATAGTGCACTACGTTTGACCAGAGTCCTATGGGCCCTGGTCAAAAGTAGTGTATTGGAGGAGCATCACCTGAGATGGCTGCTGCCACTGTCCAGTGGTGCTGAATGCCAGGTCTCAGAATCCTCCTTTCACCGCTGTCCATGGTGCTGAAACATTTGCCTTCTTGGTGCCTACACATAAGACACAAGACTAAAACATAAAATCCATTATAAAACAGTATGTGGTGAACATCTCATTTACTGTGAACTGGCAGGTCTAGTGGTAGGTTGCAGCCTCCTGCCTACATGCCTATGGTATGTTGTCAGCATAGCTTTGAATCCGGCCTACTCCCATTTGACCCAACCTCTATCGTTTCCTTTCAGTACAGTCATCCCTCTATCTCTATTCAATAAAATAAGGGACTACTTAATACATCCTGTTAAGGAGGCTGCAAATTTTCGCAGCTTTTGTTAAAAATCGCGCAACATTTCAGCGTCCTGCTACTCATGCCAGGAATATAGTATATGCATATGATAAGTGTGTGTGTATAGAAAACACTCTGAAGTCTCTAAAACTGGTTAAATCGTGTCTGTGGCTATAACATAACGTGTTTAGGAGTAAAAATCCTTCGAAAAACTGTTCACCAAAAACACAAAAATAACCACACGATGTCGCCAGTACTGGCATTTTCAATCTGCTTTATCCTTGGTTGGATGACGTATAGGCCCTTCCTGTTTTGGGGCTCACCACAGGATGTTATGAAATTGAAAACATGGAAGATTATTTCAAGACTTGCTGCTATCGAATACAGATCGCCCCGTGATCAATTTGATAGATTATTAATGTTTATTAATACCTAAAGTTGGTTTAGAAAAGTAGTTTGAAGTGATTTGTAAAAGTTTATAGGCAACTTTTGTCATTTTAAAAAGTGACGTTGTGTCTTGTAAAGGGGCATTTTTCTGGATCAGACCGGTCTTCAGCAAATCACATTTTGGGTATACAATGACGGATTTAATCGGGAAAAAGACCCAATTGTGATGTTTATGTGACATAGGAGTGCCAAGAAAGAAGCTCGTCAAAGGTAATGAATGTTTTATATTTTATTTCTGCATTTTGGGTAGCGCCGGCTACCGCAAAATCTGTTGTTTTGTTGACGGTCTGGTATTCTGGGGGGTGCATGCTATCAGATAATAGCTTCTCATGCTTTCGCCGAAAAGCATTTTACAAATCTGACTTGGAGGCTAGATTCACAACGAGTGTAGCTTTAATTCAGTACCTTGCATGTGTGTTTTAACGAAAGTTTGAGTTTTATCGAAAACTATAGGTGGCGCTCAAAAATTTCCGCCGATTTGATCCCGCCACAGGGACCAAGTCCCTATCAAGTTAAAAATATATATTAAAAAAGAATCGTGAGGATGACTGGAACAGAAGAGAGAGAAATGCATCTCAGGGGTAACAGAAGTTTTATTTAATTTTTTTGATAACTAGATAATTAAAAATAATTACAAATGCTGTGGGATGAGACTGCAGATACCATGCTGCACTCCTTACAATTACAGCTGAACCATCAGTACTCCCAGCCTACATAAATCTATTGAAATTACCATAAGCAAATTGGTCAACAAATCAGACACATGCCAGTTTTAGGTGTTTACTTAAATGACCCTCTTGATCTAGGTAATGCATTTTAACCTTTGGCACAGTCAGCTGATTGGCTGATCAAGCAAAGTACAGGTACTGCAATGGGCATATGATCTCAAAGTACAGGTACCAGAATGGGCATATGATCTCAAAGTACAGGTACCAGAATGGGCATATGATCTTGGAGTGGAAGGGGTAAGGAGGGAGGGGAGGCTTGGAGGATGTTGTTGAAAAATGCATGAGTCTGTGAGCTGAGACGTGGGCCAGAAAATTAAACCATACCTCGCTATATTTGCTGAGTTGCAATGGTGGAGGAGCCGGAATTAGGAGGTTTGAGTAGACTAGAGGGGGGGGGGGTAAGCGGTTTCCCTCCCTAGTGTGTGTTCGTACCTTGGCAGAGTAAAAAACAATTCCATTGGCAATGGGAAGGAAAGGTGAGAGTAACTCTGCACAACAAAGTTAAACAGAGGAATGTTTTCCATCGAATGTGTAATGGAATGCCATCCTCTCATTTACTTTCAGTCTCTCTTCATCCTTATCCCTGATCCCTGATCTGGAACAGCAGGAGCAGAGGAAGCAAAATAAAAGGAAAACAT
Source organism: Oncorhynchus tshawytscha (assembly GCF_018296145.1). NCBI lineage: Eukaryota > Metazoa > Chordata > Actinopteri > Salmoniformes > Salmonidae > Oncorhynchus > Oncorhynchus tshawytscha. The sequence goes on from NC_056461.1 coordinate 3,267,781, forward strand.
ATATACAAATGGATTATTCCTCTTCTTTTTCATTTGAGGACAGAATATAATGCAAAGCAATGGGGGCAAAGGGTTTTATTGTTTTTCTTGGGCACTGACATTAGTACTTGGTTGATGAGATATAAACCCCAGCCAAAAGCCTAGCTACCCCCACCCCCCCCCCCACACACAAACACACACAAACGAGAACACACACAAAAATACGCACACACACACACTCAGACACGCGCTCACACACACACACACGCCAACACACACACACACCATACACGATACACACGCTAGGACTGACCTTGATCTCCAGTCACTATTTTTTAGAAACATACTTAATTCCTCCCTGTAACGACCAGAACACCTCTACTACGCCCCACTGGTCAAGAAAGGTTTGAGAACCACTCTTGTACCAATTAAAGCAAAAAAATACATGCTTACACTCCAACAAACCTGATGAATATTCACCACACAGACCTGGCATCTACAGTATTTTTATTGAACCTTAACTTTAACCTTTAACCTTTAACTAGGAAGTGCCATCATTGAGGTCAGAGCAATGGCTTGGCCCAGTTTACTTACTGAATCGAGTTTATTTTTCCGGTTACATACTGCTGAAGTACTGAACACACAGAAGGAGTAATGACATTGTGTAATATCAATGGTGTTATGTTTCCCGTATGGTGTCATATTATTGTGAGTCATGTAGTGTTATGTGATTGGGAGGAGTAGTGATACTGTGTTACTGTAAAAGTGGGGTGGGTCTGAGGGAGTTGCTTCGGGCTGTTCTGTGTAGCTTTGAGGAAAAGCACTCTGTCATGTGCTTAATTGATCTTAAACTGCAGTATTTCAGGCCTCAACCCTTACTTTCCAGACTGGTACGACAATGAATAGCTTCACCATTGAGCAGAGCGTACCCTCACAAACAAACAGGCAGAACCAAAATAGTCTGCATTGATCTTGAACGGAACACGAATCAGAGAGGGAGAACAGGTAGAAAAAGTCCTGGGGAAGGGGAGAGAGAGAGAGAACAGGTAGAAAAAGGCTGGGGGGGAGAGAGAGAGAGAACAGGTAGAAAAAGTCCTGGGGAAGGGGAGAGAGAGAGAACAGAGAGAGGAGAGAGAGAGACAGACAGACAGACAGACAGACAGACAGACAGACAGACAGACAGACAGACAGACAGACAGACAGACAGACAGACAGACAGACAGACAGACAGACAGACAGACAGACAGACAGACAGACAGACAGACCAGGTAGACAGACAGTACAGGTAGACAGACCAGGTAGACAGACAGACAGACAGACCAGGTAGACAGACAGACAGACAGACAGACAGACAGACAGACAGACAGACAGACAGACAGACAGACAGACAGACAGACAGACAGACAGACAGACAGACAGACAGACAGACAGACAGACAGACAGACAGACAGAAAAAGTCCTGTTGGGGAGAGAGAACAGGTAGAACATGTCAATGGGAGAAGAGAGAGAGAGAGAGAGACAGACAGACAGACGTCATCACCTGTTTTTACTGTATCACTAAAGCTTAATCAACAGTCATTCCATTTTCCTCCAGCTCCTCCACCAATCTGGATAACTGTGCTAACAGTATGCTGTGTAAACAGTCTGTTTTCATGCAGGGAAAACCTTCCTGTCAGTGGGAATAGAGCTCGTTGAACAACAGCACTTGGCTTATAGGGATAAATATTTATAGAACTGGACTCCAGAGAGGATACAGGAGCTGAATACACACTATGTCATAATAGCAGGGTTACTGACTCGAAAGCAAACGGGATAATTTTCTAAAAGTGGATGACATATCAATACTCTATGTTTTACTAGGGTCTCACAGAGTAGCAAGGGAGCCATTTGCATCTGATTACAAGCTATAAATCTGGAGGATGATTCCATGCTGGCTGGACAGTAAGGCTAAGGGTTTCATATGGGTATTGATCGCTAAGTAGACACGTGTGGTTTAAACAGAGCAAACACACAAGCGTACAGTAGGGTTGAAATTATTGACACCGTTGATAAAGATGAGCCAAAATGACTGTATAAAATAAATTATTCAAATACTGAGCTGCTGTATATTCTATGCAAAAAACAATGGAACATTATATTATTTTCTCATATTAAAATTGCTCATAGAACAACATTTAGTTTAACAAGTAATAAAACAAAATCTGAAATAGGTACACTACCGCTCAAAAGTTTGCGTTCACTTAGAAATGTCTTTGTTTTTTAATTAAAGGTTTAAAAAATTGTCCATTAAAATAACATCAAATTGATCAGAAATACAGTGTAGACATTGTTAATGTTGTAAATGACTATTGTAGCTAGAAACGGCTGTTTTTTATGGAATATCTACAGAGCCCCATTATCAGCAACCATCACGCCACAATGGCACATTGTGTTAACTAATCCAAGTTGATCATTTTAAAAGGCTAATTGATCATTAGAAAACCATTTTGCAATTATGTAGTATATTGCCAAGAAACTGAAGATCTCGTACAACACTGTGTACTACTCCTTTCACAGAACAGCGCAAACTGTCTCTAACCAGACTAGAAAGAGGAGTGTACATTAGAGGACAAGTACATTAGAGTGTCTAGTTTGAGAAACAGACTCCTCACAAGTGGCAGCTTCATTAAATAGTACCCGCAAAACACCAGTCTCAACGTTAACCTTTCTGGAGCAGGCTTTCCTCTAGCGACCCACGTCAACGACATCCGGTGAAATTTCAGAGCGCCAAATTCAAAATACAGACATAGTCATAATAAACCTTCAGAAAAAATACAAGTGTTATACATCAGCTTTGTCAGATTTCAAAAAGGCTTTATGGCGAAAGCCATGCGATCATCTGAGGACAGCGCCCCGCTTACAAAAGCATACAAATATTTTACAACCAAGTAAAGGAATTACAAAAGTCAAATGAAGTCAAATCAAATGAATCACTTACCTTTGAAGATCTTCATATGGTTGCAGTCACAAGAGTCCCAGCTACACAATAAATGTTTGTTTTGTTCGATAAAGTCCCTCTTTATATCCCAAAAACTCTGTTTTGTTGGCGCATTTTGTTCAGTAATCCACTGGCTCCAAGGCGGTCTCAACATCCAGACGAATACATCCTAATAGTGCCGGTTGGTCGAAACGGTGTTTATAATTAAAGGTTGTCGACTGTCTAAATAATCAATAATATTTAAACGGGACAATAGCGTATTCAATAGAAAGGAAAAAAACAATGAAGGGCATGCACTAGGTCACGTGCCCAAACCAGCAGTGCATGATTCTACAGTCCACTGACAGAAAGGTCTCCTTTTTCTTCATTTTTCAGAAAACTAGCCTGAAAGAATGTCTAAAGACTGTTGACATCTAGTGGAAGCCATAGGAACTACAACCTGGGTCCTAACCCATTAGATATACGATAGACATTCAATTGAAAATACCTACATCAAAAAAATCCCACTTCCTGGATGTATTTTCCTCAGGTTTTTGCCTGCCATATCAGTTCTGTTATACTCACAGACATTATTTTAACCGTTTTGGAAACGTTAGAGTGATTTATAACCAAATATACCAATTATATGCATATCCTATGGGCCTGAGTAACAGGCAGTTACTTTGGGCATGCTTCTCATCCGTCGAAATACTGTCCCCAAGCCATAAGAAGTTTAACAGTGAAGAGGCGACTCCGGGATGCTGGCCTTCTAGGCAGAGTTGCATAGAAAAAGCCATATCTCAGACTGGCCAATAAAGAGAAAATATTAAGATGGGCAAAAGAACACAGACACTGAAGCTGCCAGTTGAGGACTTGTGAGATGTCTGTTTCTAAAATTAGACACTATAATGTACTTGTCCTCTTGTTCAGCTGTGCACCAAGGCCTCACACTAGCTTTTCTTTCAAAAACACGGACATTTCTAAGTGACCCCAAACTTTTGAACAATAGTGTAGGGGTCAAAATGATTGACACCCCTGTTTTCAATACCTTTCAATACTCCACCTTGCAAGGATAATGGCACTGAGCCTTTACACATTGGGTTCCAGACCATTCTCCACCTACGTATGCACACACGCACACAAACACACACACACACACAAACATACACACACACAATGCAAATGTATTCACTGTAAGTATAGACACCTTCTGACAGATTACTGTTTTCTCCCACTCGAAGATCTACACAAACCCAAAAGAGAGGGAACCAAACACAACAACACCACAACAGATTGAGACTTCACATGACAGCTGAGGTATAAAAAGGAGAGAAATGACCAAATCACCTCAAACACATTTTCTACAAAGAAATGAACAACAACAGAAAACAAACTAGAGTGGGAGAGTGTTTGTGACACCCTGAGGGGAAGAGAGGATTAAGGAAGTGACAGAGTAGGCAGGAGAGACAGAACGTGTATGGGACACACACACAGAGAACCCCTCCCCCCAAACTCACACAAACACATTAGTGTCTGGTAAGTGTCTGTGATGGAAGTTGTAGTGGTGACAGGAATGGGGGTGGAGAGGTAAACAGTAGGCCTTTGATCCCTGTACAGACCCACCTGAGCTGGCAGTTATCAGCACCGATATGGCTCTATTCACATTGTAAAACTAATGAGACTGCAGGAGGAGGTGTGTGTGTGTGTGCTTGTGTGTGCTTGTGTGTGTGTGTGTGTGTGTGTGTGTGTGTGTGTGTGCGTGCGTGCGTGCGTGCGTGAGTGTGTGTGCATGTGTGCGTGTGTGTGTGTGTCATTTTCTAAAGATTGCTAAGATTTTTATCTGGTCGACTGGGTGGATTTTTATTTTGTCAAACTTTCTTTATTGCGACAATATGATGGAAACTGTCTTTTTTTGAACAAATGATGATTGCGGAATACTTTTGCAGGTACAAGAACATGTCATCACTTAACTATAAACTCCACTCCACATTGAATTAGAAATGCCTACTTCCTGCAAAATATTTATTTGCAGGACAAGAATTGTCCTGACTTTCAAGAATGCCTGAATTGCTTCACCTTGTGTTTCTGGTTCGATGCCAAATTTCACCATACAATTATTTCAGATGTCCAGTAGTGCAAGTTCCATCGTGGCACGGCCCTTGGAGATATGTCGGCACATGACAATTATTAGAACGTGGCAAACATTAGTCAAGTATTGCATTCTACCCAGGTGGGCTCATTGAGACATGAAACAGATAGGTGGGAGGGCATACAGGCTGTCGCCAATTTATGAATGCGCAATTTGTCTAAATGGGTAATGGAACCACTTCAACCACTACATTTGTATTAGACAATGTATGTTTTTGCAAAACAGTGTTTTTTTTTAGGTGTGACATCATTATGCCCAGCTGTTTTTATCAACACAAGATAGTTATTAAATTGTAACGCAACCTAGCAGGCACTTGTCACATCTATTGTCTATGCAAACTTTCTAAACGTCAACAAAAAATCACTGGACAAGTTAATGGAAACATAGCTACTGAGAATGAAAAGCATAGTTAAAACATGAAAGGTGTTTCTCACCTTGAATCAATTTAGAAGTGGGTGTGTGTTTATCTGCTTGCATGTGTGTTTGTTGTGGTAATCCCTCATAGAGAATTCCAAAGAAAGCCTTATCAAGAGCACTGTTAATAAGATCAATTGATTTTGTGCTAATTGTTCCATCAATTAGTTACATTGATCGGTTTGATCAATACGCAGTATTTAGTAGTCATTTTTAGGCTGGGTATCATGCCTGATCACTATATCCTCTTTCTCTACCTGCCTTTCGCCTTTCCTTCCTCATCGGCTGCTCGGTTGGTTTGGGTGAGTGGTACTCTACTAGTCAGCCTGTTTCTCTGAAGGACATCTGAACACTTTGAAAGGTGATAACAAATCAAACCGGTCCCTGAATCTAATATCAAACAAGCCTGGTGTCAGCATTTATTAGAGAAATCTGATTCTCTCTCCCCCTCCTTCTCTCCATCCCTCTATCCTCTCTACCCCCTCCTCCCCCTTTCTCAGTATTCCGACACACAGTGGATCCTTTGAAGTTTGAAAGAATGCAGGATTGCAAATTACCCAGGAGACGTGGCTGATAGTGTTTGAAGCACTCCGTTGATAGCCCTGCACCCCCTTCCCTCTCTGTCTTTCCTTCGCTCCCTCTCTCCATTCACAACAAGTTTAGCAAATAAACCCATGCATAAATGCGCACACAAGCTACATTCAATCAGTGTACCAAATAGGACCCTAGGGGAATGGACGTAGTGGTGTGCCATAGTAGCCCTCCAAGCAGCATTACAACAGTAAATCCACTGACAGTGATGGGCCAGGGAATACTGGGGGAACACTGGGAATTCTGATCCATTGAACAACCTGTAGCATGAGGAGGGATGGTTAGGATTCTCTCTCTGAAATATTGTACGATAAAATGCCCATTACAGCATTCTCACAACCCAGTACTACTATTCATTCAATTTGCCCTTGCTTCCCCTATAGAGATGTTGACACCTCTTCTTGAAGTAATCTCTGGTACAACATTGGATAGGTCAATTCAAGTGTTTCTTTAACCTATGCAGTTATGGCAGATCAGTGATCACTTCTAAGAAGGGAAAAGGGGTGGGAGGGAGGGAGGATGAAGGGAAGGAAGAAATGAAGGATGGAAGGAAGGAAGGAAGGCAGGAAGGAAGGAAATAAGTACGAAAGGAAATATGAAAGGAAAGATGAAATGAATGAAATTAAATAAGGTAGGGAGGAAGGGAGGAAGGAGGTAAATAAGTGATGACAGAACACAGGAAGAGAGGAAGGAAGAAAGGTACGCAACTACATTTTCCCCATTTTTTGTGGAAAATTAAGATTGTTGTCTATTGGTCATCTGTCATATCCATCGACGTCTGAGTCCCTGTGACCATCGACGTTCCGATCCATGTTGTGATCCTTGGCCTTTAATGTACAGTTTACAGTTCTGCTTTGATTGTTGTCACTGTACACTGTTGTAGCGTATATTACTGTACCACAGATCAATCCGAAATAAAGACTATGGAGACAAAATGCTGACAAAAAAAAGTTTCAGCACAGTTTCAGTCTCGCAGTGAAAATACTGTTCATGTTCTTGTAGATGACGCAACCACTTTCAATCTCAGTGTAATGCTCTGTTGTACTTTGAATATTAAACTCTTTCTTTAGTAGCCAAATATATTTTGCATTGTTAAAGCCCTGTTGTTCTAGCGCTTTCTGTGTGTATACATGTGGCAAAGCTTATATGTTTACTGTATGTAAATGTGTGCTGATGTGTGTATAATCTGTTCGTCTGGGAGTGTATGTAATGTGGCGAAGGTGGAAGCCTGCCTCATTTGATGATAATCACACACACAGACACACTCTCTCATAAACACACACCTACACACACATTACCATGCGTTGCTCTGATAGTTTGGGGGCCTCACATCCACTTCCGTAATGAACCAGCCAGATAGACTTACGTCGCAATTGGAAAATGTCCTGAGGAAAATGCCTTCAAAACCAGCCACTAGGGGCAACAGTGAGTGCTATTACATCAAGTAGGCTTTGGTTTTGCTGGGGCTGAGTGTGAGTGTATTCCCATGATTCTGGATTAGAAGGTTACGTTTTCGAACCCAGTCGTGGATAGTTTTTTTTTTAATTATGGTTTTAACCCTATACCAAACATGAACCCTTATCTTAACCATTCGGAATTTGATGTGTGGAAAAATGGAATGATACAGAGCAGCAGGAGCAACAAAAAACATTTTAGAAATCTGATGTTCGGAGAACGTGGAAGAACGTCAAATTCTGCAGTGAGACTGTGAGCGCTTGTTGAATGAACAGTGATCAAGGATCATCCCTGCTGTCATATTTGACTTGTGTTATCGCCTGTTGAAAAGTACTCAAATTCCCTTGCCTGAGCTGAAAGGAAAGCTACACGCACACGCACTCATATTCACATCCAATCAGGTGGAGTGTATGTATGCGAGGTGAGGGCTGGAATCTAACCTATTTAATATGAACAAGGGAAGCTCAAGCGTGCCTCCCTTTTCCTGCATTCATGGAATGGTTTGCCAGAGATCCCAAATGAAACAATCATTTCCATACCCCATTTGTTTCACTGGAAGAACTTGTGTCTCGTTTAAATATATAATAGAACGGTAGCAGCACCAAACAACACTTGAGTATGTCGATACAACATAGTAAACACAACAACCTGTAAGCTCAGCCAATAGGGATGCAATGGTGACAGTGTATATGGAGATGCGTAAAGATGGAAAGAACTTTAGTAACACGCACGTGCACATGCATCCACGCACACACACACACACACACACCCACATACACACACTCCCCTATCCTTCATCTTACCACATACAAACAGTATGACCAGACCACAGTTAGATGGATAGAGGGTATGGTGTACTGAATGCCCTCTGGTTGCACGCTCGATCAACAGCTACCAAGTCACTACAACTTGCTTTTAGCACCTCCTAAAGTCTCCTAGGAGGTGTGTGTGTGTATGTGTGTGTGAATGTGTGTATATATTTGTGGGTGTGTGTGTGTACCCCTTTGCATGTGTGTTTGAGTAAAAAAAAATAGAGTCACAGACAAACAGATAGAAAGTGTATATGAGGGAAAATGATTTTAGTTGCTTCAACAATCTACTTATTGATAGGTCAAAAAGGATGTTCTCAGCTTCTGGAAGAGTGTGGCAATCCAAATAGTAAGCTGAGTCGTTCCACCTCAATAAGCACAAGAAGGAGAATTTTGACACACACCATCTCAGAGTGTTTCTGTAATTAGAAACAGATCAAATCAAATCAAATGTTATTGGTCACATACACATATTTAGCAGATGCTATTGCGGGTGTAGCGAAATGCTTGTGTTCCTAGATCCAACAGTGCAGTAGTATTTAACCATTCATAACAATACAAACAAATCTCAAAGTAAAAGAAAGGAATTAAGAAATATATAAATATTAGGACGAGCAATGTCAGAGTGGAATTGACTAGAGGACAGTAGACCACAGTATAAAAACTCAGCAAAAAAAGACAAATCCCTTTTTCAGGACCATGTCTTTCAAAGATAATTCGTAAAAATCAATATAACTTCACAAATCTTCATTGTAAAGGGTTTAAACACTGTTTCCCATGCTTGTTCAATGAAACATAAACAATGAATGAACATGCACCTGTGGAATGGTCATTAAGACCCTAACAGCTTACAGACGGTAGGCAATTAAGGTCCCAGTTATGAAAACTTAGGACACTAAAGAGGCCTTTCTACTGACTCTGAAAAACACCAAAAGAACAATGCCCAGGGTCCCTGCTCATCTGCGTGAATGTGCCTTAGGCATGCTGCATGGAGGGATGAGGACTGCAGCTGTGGCCAGGGCAATAAATTGCAATGTCCGTCCTGTGAGAAACACCGAAGACAGCACTACAGGGAGACAGGACGGACAGCTGATCATCCTCGCAGTGGCAGACCATGTGTAACAACACCTGCACAGGATTGGTACATCCAAACATCACACCTGCGAGACAGGTACAGGTTGGCAGCAACAACTGCCCGAGTAGCACCAGGAACACACAATCCCTCCATCAGACTCTCTATTGGTTACACAGCCTTTTGGCCTCCCATCCTATTCTAACCACCTCTCCACCTCTCGCCGGCTATTCATGCTACTGTACCCGATGAAAATGCTGTACAGTATGTTGCCATCTGAAAACAAATTGTTGCCATCTGATGCACATTCAGAGTCATAAATCAGCACTGCAGAGCTCTCCCTGTACTATGCCGTGCCTTGATGATATCTGGAAATGTGCATGTACACCCTGGCCCATCTATAGCTGCTAGCCGCATTTCTGACTTGTACTCTGATATCTGCCTCACTGATTTCTGCTCTCGTAAAAGCCTGGGTTTTCTGCATGTTAACACTAAAAGCTTATTATCTAAAATGGATCAATTGAAAGTGTAGGTATACATCTCCAATCCAGATGTGTTGGTCATTACTGAGATGTGGTTAAGAGTGTTTTGAATACTGATGTTAACCTTTCTGGTTATAACCTTTTTCGGCAAGACAGCTCTCCAAAGGTGGGGGAGTGGCAATCTTTACCAAGGATCACCTTCAGTGCTCGGTTGTCTCCACCAAGTCTGTCCCCAAACAATTTGATTTGCTGGTTTTAAGCATTAAACTTTAAAATAGCTCTTTGTTGGGTGCTATCGTCCTCCATCAGCACCAGCCTGTACCCTATCTGCCCTAAATTCTCTCCTGGCCCCAAATGCTCTCCTGGCCCCTTACTCTAAATCTGAATTTGTCCTGCTAGGTGACCTAAACTGGGACATGCTTAAACCACCTGCCCAAGACCTTAAGCAATGGAACTCCCTAAATATTTCTCAGATTATTGCCCATCCCATAAGGTATGACTCCAAACACCCAGAAAAGGCTATTCTCCTTGCTGTTATCCTCACAAATAATCCTGATAGGTATCAATCTGGTCTTTTCTGTAATGGCCTTAGTGATCATTGTTTTGCAGCCTGTGTTAGTTATGGCTGCTCAGTGAAATGACCTGTCCTGATTTGTCATAAACGCTTGCTAAAAAACTTTAATGAGCAAGTCTTCCTTCATGACCTGGCCTCTGTAAAATGGTATAGAATCAGCTTGATCCCCTCTGTCAAAGACTCTTGGACCTTTTGTGATATTTTCAGTGGTATTGTTAACCAACGCGCCCTCATAAAAGAAATGAGAATCAAACACAAGTTCAGCCCCTGGTTTGACCGTGATCTTGCAGAGTTACTCCACCTCAAGAATTGGATTTGGAGAAAGGCTCGGCACATTCATACTCAGGCTGACTTGTTTTTGATTCTCATTTCTTTTATGACGGAGCGATGCGTGTGACCCCGGGGAACATGCTTTTTTTTGCCGCAGGGAGTAGGCATTTTTCCACCGAACAAGAGCACATAGCACAGAGCAGGAGATATGAAGTGCAGATAAAAAACCCTTAAGAGACACCACGGAAAAATATTTAACAGGAATGAAAAGAAAGGCGGAGAGAGACGGAGATAATGAGACAAACGTAAGTCTCCCGAAAGCTAAGACGAGGAAATATGACGAAGCGTATGTAGCACTTGGCTTCACTGTGACTACGGTGGGAGAGGAGGAAATACCGGTATGTCTAAAAATGTTGTCAGCGGACAGCATGAAGCCAAATAAATGAAGGCATCACTTAAAGACATTACACCCCAATCACGCTCATAAGCCGCTTGAGGTTTTTCAGCGAAAACGTGCCGAATATTGCCAACAATCGTCCCGCTTTGTGAATGCTACTTCAGTAAACCAGCGAGCACTGTTAGCATCATATAGGGTGGCGTACCAAATTGCTCAGTGCAACAAAAAACACTCCATAGCAGAGGAGCTGATACTGGCTGCAGCATTAGACTTGGTCTCTGTCATGCTGGATGACGCAAGTGCTGCAAAAAAAACTATCCCTCAGTCCAATGACACTGTCGCCAGACGTGTAAATGACATTGCTAACGATCTTAAAGAACAGCTGGTAGATGAACTCAAAGACAAACGTTTTGCCTTACAGTTCGATGAAGCAACAGACAGCAAAAAATACTTTGTTTATTGCTTATGTACGTTTTGACATGACAAACTCCCTGTGGGAGGATCTACTTTTTTGTAAATATGTCAGAGACCGAGCCACAGCTGAAGAGCTATTCAAAATGCTGGACTGCTTCCTGACTGAGAAAGGGTTGAAGTGGGAGAACTGCATTGGTGTTTGCAGTGATGGTGCACAGACCATGGCAGGGATGAGAAAAGGACTTCGGGCACTCATCAAGAAGGCCTCACCTAATGCTGAGTGGACACACTGTGTTATACACAGAGAAGCACTGGCATCAAGGCACCTTTCCTCTGAATTAAGTGAGGTTATGACTGACATTGTAGGTGTAGTAATTTTATAAAAACAAGAGTCTTCTCTGCTATCTCTGAGGAGCTGGGAGCTGAACATCAAGCTGTGCTGTTTCACAGTGAAGCAAGGTGCATGTCACGAGGAAAAGTCTTGTCCCAAGTTTTTGAGCTCAGAGAACAGATAAGAATGTTTTCGGAGCAGGAGCACAAGTATGACCTCGCAGAAATATTTTGTGATGAGAACTTCCTGGCAAAACTGGCATACCTGAGTGACATATTTGGAAAGCTAAATGAACTAAATCTACAGCTTCAAGGGAAAGATAAACACCTCCCTCAGGTCAGCTCTTTCACTCGAAAGCTTGCAATGTGGGGCAGGCAACTTGATGAAGGAAATACTGATTCATTCGAGAACCTGCATGAATTTCTTGACACTACTGACTATGATGCAACCTCAGTGATTCCATATATTAAGGGGCATATTTCATCACTGATGGGATTCTTTAAAAAGTACTTCCCTGAAAACAGTTCCCAATATGACTGGGTGAGAGATCCTTTCAATGCACCAGCTTCAACTGGTTTCAGCTCTGCAGAGGAGGACCAGTTCATTGATATGACGTCTGACTCCACATTGAGACAGAGTGAATTGAGTGTAGAGAGGCAGTATCCACTCTTAGGGCAGAGGGCCAGGGCATTCGTCTTCCTTTTGCAACATTTTATCTTTGTGAGACTGGCCTCTCTGCTGTAGCTGCACTGAAGACCAACTACAGGTCCCAGCTAAACATTGAGCAGGAGCTGAGAGTTGCAGTATCATGCTTCAAACCCCACTTCGAAAAGCTGTGCTCTGTAAAACGTGCTCATTGTAGCCATTAATCCCGACTTCCTCATTTGGATTTTTTTAAAATCATCACAAATTGTTTTATTTATTTTTGTTTTATAGTGTTTCATATATTGTGCTCCTGAGTTAATGTTGCTGATCAATTTGAATGTATTATTATTTATTGATTATATTTTATTTTATTTTTCAGCATCAAATGGTCAAAAAATGTTTACATAAGGGTTGAATTTCTTTTTAAAATTTCAGGCAAATTGATTGATCACTTTAAGTCTTTTCTATTACAGACTAAAAAACAATGTTAATTATGTTATTCTTTGTTGTAAATTGATCTATATTTCTTTATTTTTTCTTGTTTTGTTTTCTTTAATGTTAATAAGGATACAATGTTATGCAGAGGTGTACTTCTAACAATTTTATAGACAAATTATACAATTTACAGTCGCGGTGGAGAGTTGGGGGGTGCGAAATGTTTACTTCATCCTAGGGTGGGGGCGTAACAGAAAATAATTGAGAAGCACTGGTCTAACCCCAAGAAGTTCTCGAAAACGTTTAAAGACTTGGAGAATAAATCCTGCTCCTGACAGCTGCCCATGTCCCTTAATGTTGATGATGTAGTTGTTACGTGGCTGAGCTCTTTGGGATTGGTGTCCCATCCACGGGACAGTTGAGCTAGCATAGGCTAATGCAATCAGCATGAGGTTGTAAGTAATAAGAACATTTCCCAAGGCATAGACATATGTATCTGATATTGGCAGAAAGCTTCAATTCTTCTTAATCTAACTGCACTGTCCAATTTACAGTAGCTATTACAGTAAAATAATACCATTAAATTGTTTGAGGAGAGTGCACAGAGTAAACATGAAAAGTTAATAAACAAAATGGGCACATTTGGGCAGATACAGTATATTGAACAGAAACGCAATTGTTCACTGGATCAGACTAAAATTTTGCACATTCACTGCTGCCATCTAGTGGACAAACTCTAAATTTCACCTGGGCTGGAATAATACATTATGGCCTTTCTCTTGCATTTCAAAGATGATGGTACAAAAAAAATACAAAATATTGTTTTTTTTAATTTTTGGTTTCTTTGTATTATCTTCTACCAGATCTATTGTGTTATATATTCCTTTCCCATTTCCACAAACGTCAAGGTGTTTCCTTTCAAATGGTACCAAGAATATGCATATCCTTGCTTCAGAGCCTGAACTACAGGTAGTTGGATTTGGGTATGTCATTTCAGGCAAAAATAAATAAAAAAGGGGTGGATCCTGCAGTTTTTAATCACCACATTAAGTCAGGATTCCTATTTGACTCAGCCATGCCTCCTTGCCCGTCCTACTTTTCCTCATCTCCCACCCCTTCTAATGCGACTATGCCAATGTTTTTCCCTTGCCCTGCTACAAAATTTCTCCCTGCAGGCAGTCACTGAGTCCGAGGTGCTAAAGGAGCTCCTTTCTTATGTCTGGGGGGCAGTATTGAGTAGCTTGGATAAATAAGTTGCCGAAAGTAAACGGCCTGCTCTTCAGTCTCCGTTGCTAATATATGCATAATATTATTAGTATTGGATAGAAAACACTCTAAAGTTTCTAAAACTGTTTGAATGATGTCTGTGAGTATAACAGAACTCATATGGCAGGCAAAATCCTGAGGAGAAATCAAAACAGGAAGTAAGAAATCTGAGCTTTGTATGTATTCACCACAGTTCCCAATGAAATCCCCTTGAGATATTAATTATGTTGCACTGCCTAGGGGTTCCACTAGATGTCAACCATCTATAGAAATTTGAATGAGACTACTGTGTTGTGGGAGTGAATGATAGCAGAATCTATCAGGTGACTGGCAGTCAGACATTTTCTGATCACGCACGTTCCTCATGGTATCCACTTGTGTTCCATTGCTCATCAAGACACAAAGGAATACTGCAGTTGGAACTTTATTGAAGCTATATGTTAAAAACATCCTAATGATTGATTCTGTACTTAGTTTGAAATGTTTCTTCGACCTGTAATATAATCTTTTTAAGTTTTTGTCCGACGTAACACTGACCAGAATGAGTGTTTGGATATGTATACCAAACGCGCTAACAAAAGAAGGTATTTGGACATAAATAACCGACATTATCGAACAAAACAAATATTTATTGTGGACCTGGGATTCCTGGAGTGCTTTCTGATGTAGATCATCAAAGGTAAGGGAATATTTATCATGTAATTTCTTGTTTATGTTGACGCCAACTTTGCGGCTATTGTGACTTTCTCTTCTGAGCGCCGTCTCAGATTATTGCATGGTTTGCTAATTCCATAAAGTTTTTTTTAAATCAGACACAGCGGTTGCATTAAGGAGAGGTATATCTATAATTCCATGTGTATAACTTGTAGTATCATCTACATTTATGATGAGTATTTATGTTGAATGATGTGGCTATGCAAAATCACTGGATGTTTTTGGAACTAGTGAATGTAACGCACCAATGTAAACTCATATATTGATAAATATATCAAACAAAACATACATGAATTGTGTAACAAGTCCTATGAGTGTCATCTGATGAAGATCATCAAAGGTTAGTGATTAATTTGATCTCTATTTGTGCTGTGTTTTTCTGTGGTATGGTGGTGACCTAACATAATCCTTTGTGGTGCTTTCGCTGTAAAGCCTATTTGAAATCTGACACTGTGGTGGGATTAACAACAAGATTACCATTAAAACGGTATAAGATACATATATGTTTGAGGAATTTTAATTATGAGATTTCTGTTGTTTTGAATTTGTCACCCTGCACTTTCACTGGCTGTTGTCATATCATCCCGTTAACGGGATTGCAGCCATAAGAAGTTTTTATGACCCTTTCTTCTTTAAGGTTGTTGCCCATATCATCGCCAAGCCTATCTCTAAACATTTTGACCTGTCTCTCCTTTCTGGGGAGGTTCCCATTGCTTGGAAGGCAGCCACCGTTCTTCATTTATGTAAAGGGGGAGATCAAACTTATCCTAACTGTTATAGGCCTATTTCTCTTTTGCCCTGTTTATCAGAAGTGTTGGAAAACTTGCCAATAATCAACTGACTGGCTTTCCTGACGTCTATAGTATTCTCTTGGGTATGCAATCTGGTTTCTGCTCAGGTTATGGATGTGTCATTGCAACCTTAAAGGTCTTCAATGATGTCAGCACTGGCCTTGATTCTAAGCAATATTGTGTGTTTTTATTGACTTGACTCAAAGCTTTTGATACGGTAGACCATTCCATTATTGTGGGCCGGCTAAGGAGTATTGGTGTCTCTGAGGGGTCTTTGGGTTGATTTGCTAACTACCTCTCTCAAAGAGTGCATGGTATAAAGTCAGAATCTGCTGTCTCAGCCACAGCCTGGCACCAAGGGAGTACCCCAAGGCTTGATCCTAGGCCCCACGGACTTTTAAATTTACATCAACAACATAGCTCAGGCAGTAGGAAGCTCTCTCATCCATTTATATGCAGATGATAGTCTTATACTCAGCTGGCCCCTCCCCGGATGTTGTGTTAAATGCTCTACAACAAAGCTTTCTTAGTGCCCAACAAGCTTTCACTACCCTTATCCTTGTTCTGAATACCTCCAAAACAGAGGTCATGTGGTTTGGTAAGAAGAATGCCCCTCTCCCCACAGGTGTGATTACTCCCTCTGAGGGTTTAGAGCTTGAGGCAGTCACCTCATACAAGTACTTGGGAGTATGGCTAGACGGTGCACTGTCCTTCTCTCAGCACATATCAAAGCTGCAGGCTAAAGTTAAATCTAGAGGTGGTTTCCTCTATTGTAATCACCCCTCTTTCACCCCAGCTGCCAACCCAACCCATTCTATATTCCGGAGACATCCTTTATAGATCAGCAGGTAAGGGTCCTCTTAAGCATCTAGCTGTTCTTTACCATTCGGCTATCAGCTTTGCCACCAATGCTCCTTACTGGACACATCACTGCACTCTATACTCCTCTGTAAACGGGTCATCTCTGTATACCCGTCGCAAGACCCATTGGTTGATGCTTATTTATAAAACCCTCTTAGGCCTCACTCTCCCCAATCTGAGATATCTACTGCAGCCATCATCCTCCACATCCATTCTGACAGTCACATTCTGTTAAAGGTCCGCAAAGTGAACACATCCCAGGGACGCTCCTCTTTTCAGTTCGCTGTATCTAGCTACTGGAACGAGCTGCAACAAACACTCAAACTGGACAGTTTTATCTCAATCTCTTCATTCAAAGACTGTTGTCGGTGCCCAATAATGTTTTATACCATGTTTTGTGCTACTACCATGTGTTGCTGCCATGTTATGTTGTTTTTCTACCATGCTGTGTTATGTGTGGCTGCCTTGCTATGTTGTCTTAGGTCTCTCTTTACATAGTGTTGTGTTGTCTCTCTTGTTGTGATGTGTGTTCTGTCCTATATATTTTATTTTTAATCCCAGGCCCCCGTCCCCGCAGGAGGCCTTTTGATAGTCATTGTAAATAGAAATTTGTAAATAAGACTTGCCTAGTTAAATAAATAAAGGTTGAAAAAAATTAATTCCCCGTTTTATGGAATAGGCGCAAACTTTATATCGGCGGAAAGTGGGGATTAAGCTGCAGCCACTACAAGAAATGTATCATAAACACAAGGGGAGCTATTCAATAGAGGAGGTGAAAACGCTACATCAGGAACCACAGCTGTGCCACAGCAAGGCAAATTGGTGCTGTGATGTTGTCATGGCAATGGCAAAACATAATCTAGTGATCAATCAAGGGGCCAATAGCAATATTTACTGAAAAAAGTTGGCAACACTGTCAGGAATTGTCATAATTGTTTTGGTGAGAAAACAAAGGTGCAAGCCAAATACAGTGCCTTCAGAAAGTATACATACCCCTTGACTTATTCCACATTTTGTTGTGTTAGTCTAAATTCAAAATGGATGAAATAAAAAAACACACAATACCCCATAATGTCAAAGCGGAAACATGTCTTTAGAAATGTTAGCTTTTCAAATGTATTGAAAATGTAATACAGATATCTAATTTACATAGGTATTCACACCCCTGAGTCAATAAGGGGTGTCAGGTAGCCTAGTGGTTAGAGCGTTGGGCCAGTAACTGGAAGAATGTTGGCTTGAAATCCCGAGCTAACAAGGTAAAAATGTCGTTCTGCCCCTAAGCAAGACAGTTAACCTACTGTTCCCCAGGCGCCGAAGACGTGGATGTCTATGGATGATTCAGAGGGATTGCCTTAAATGCGGAAGACACATTTCAGTTGAAGGCATTCAGTTGTACAATTGACTAGGTATCCCCCTTTCCCTTACTTTGTAGAAGCACATTTGGTAGTGATTACAGCTGTGATTATTTCTGGGTTTGTCTAAGAGCTTTGGACACCTGGATTGTGCAACATTTGCCCATCATTCTTTTCAAAATTCTTCAAGCTCTGTAAAATTTGTTTTTGATCGTTGCAAGACAGCCATTTTCAAGTCTTGCCATAGATTTTCAAGTACATTTAAGGCAACTGTAACCCGGCTATTCATTCAATGTCTTCTTGGTAAGCAACTCCAATGTAGATTTGGCCTTGTGTTGTAGGTTATTGTTATGCTGAAAGGTGAATTAATCTCCCAGCATCTGGTGGAAAGCAGACTGAACCTGTTTTTTCTCTAGGATTTAGCCTGTGCTTAGATCCATTCTGTTTCCTTTTTATCCAGAAAAACTCCCCAGTCCTTAGCGATTACAAGCATACCCAAGACATGATGCAGCCACCACTATGCTTGGAAATCAGTACTCAGTAATGTGTTGTATTGGATTTGCCCCAAACATAACACTTTGTATTCAGGACAAAAAGTTAATTGCTTTGCCACATTCTTTGCAGTATTGCTTTAGTACCTTGTTGCAAACAGAACACATGTTTTGTCATAGTTTTATTCTCTACTGACTTCCTCCTTTTACTTTGTAAATTAGGTTAGTATTGTGGAGTAACTACACTGTTGTTGATCCATCCTCAGTTTTATCCAATTACAGCCATTGAACTATAACTGTTTTAAAATCCCCATTGGTCTCATGGTGAAATCCCTGAGTGGTTTCCTTCCTCTCTGGCAACTGAGTTAGATAGGACGCCTGTAGTGTCTCAGTGTATTGCTACACCATCCAAAGTGTAATTAATAACTTCACCATGCTCAAAGGGACATTCAATGTCTGACTTTATTTTTACCCATCTTTGCAAGGCTTTAGAAAACCTCCCTGATCTTTGTGGTTCAATCTGTATTTGAAGTTCACTGCTAAACTGAGAGATCTTACAGATGAATGTATGTGTGGGGTACAAAGAAGGTAGTCATTACAAAATCATGTTAAACACTATTATTGCACAGAGTGTCCATTCAACTTATTAAGCACATTTTTACTCCTGAACTTATTTAGGCTTGCCATAACACAAGGGTTGAACACCTACGGACTCAAAAGATTTCAGCTCAGGAGATTATTATTTAATTAGTAAACATTTCTAAAAACATTATTCCACTTTGACATGAGGTATTGTGTGTAGGCCAGTGACAAACATCTAAATTGAATCCATTTTAAATTCAGGCTGTAACACAACAAAATTTGGAGAAAGAAAAGGGGTGGGAATACTTTCTGAAGAGACTGAAAATATAAACACTTGGTTTTATACATTTTTTCCATGTTTCATGGCACTCCAGTAGTCTGTTTGTCTCAATCATACAATTCTACCATGTTAGTATAAATTAGAGATAAAATATATCACATTGCTGTATGTTAAAATGCCCCTAATTTAGAATAAATAAATCCTATATAAGTGTTTACCATTACGATAGTTTAATCTCAATCACCCACAGAGCTATTGTTAATTTAGGCACCACATTTCCACTCTGTAGGATTATGCAATGACTGTATGGCAGGGATCGTCAACTGGCAGCCCACGGATGAAAATAGATTGTATTTGTTCCCTCCCATAGTTTTTTATTTAATTTAAAATGTTCATTGGATATACAAGATCATCACTAAGAATTCACCTGAGTATTTACACTCATGAATAGAATTTGAAATTATTGTTTTTGTCAAATACAATATCTCTTTGGATTTTTGCGATAATTCGCAGCATACGCATAATTATAATTATGTTCCACCCCCCGAACATCCGCTCAAGAAAAAATCGGCCCACGGCTGAATCTAGTCGATGACCCTTGCTGTATAGGATTATGCACCTAAGAGAGATTTAAGTGCCTGAGATTGACCAATATGTTTTTCTGAAAGTCAAACATATACTTTTCAAGAGTCTGCAAAGCTGTCATCAAGGCTTTCAAAGTACTGTAGCCACCCTTTGCCTCGATGACAGCTTTAAACACTCTCGGCAATCTCTCAACCAGCTGCATGAGGTGGTCACCTGGAATGCATTTTAATTAACAGGTGTCCATTTTTAAAAGTGAATTTCTTTCCTTCTTAATACGTTTGAGCCAATCAGTTGTGTTGTGACAAGGTAGTGGTGGCATACAGAAAATAGCCCTATTTGCTAAAAGACCAAGTCCATATTATGGCAAGAGCAGCTCAAATTAGTCCATCAATACTTTAAGACATGAAGGTCAGTCAATACGCAACATTTCAAGAACTTTGAAAGTTTCTTCAAGAGCAGTCGCAAAAACCATCAAGCGCTATATATATATATATATATATATATATATATATATATATATATATATATACATACAGTGGGGCAAAATAGTGTTTAGTCAGCCACCAATTGTGCAAGTTCTCCCACTTAAAAAGATGAGAGAGGCCTGTAATTTTCATCTAGGTACACTTCAACAATGACAGACAAAATGAGAAAAAAATCAGAAAATCACATTGTAGGATTTTTAATGAATTTATTTGCAAATTATGGTGGAAAATAAGTATTTGGTCACCTACAAACAAGCAAGATTTCTGGCTCTCACAGACCTGTAACTTCTTCTTTAAGAGGCTCCTCTGTCCTCCACTCGTTACCTGTATTAATGGCACCTGTTTGAACTTGTTATCAGTATAAAATACACCTGTCCACAACCTCAAACAGACACTCTCCAAACTCCACTATGGCCAAGACCAAAGAGCTGTCAAAGGACACCAGAAACAAAATGTATACAAATTTCCACTGTTGCAAACCAATTGCTAGGCTAGAAGCAAGGGGAAATAATAATAATAATAATAATGTTTAGGTGCTTTTTTACAATGGAGATCCAAATTGGCTGGGTCAATGGGACAGTTGCTTGCACAGTGAGATGGAACAGTCAATATGCCAGAATGCAAATTATACTGTGACATTCGGGGTCTCAATTTTTAGTGAAGGCATTGTTTTGGGGGGTTGCGTTTAATTTGGCATGAACACAACCAGTCATGATGTTTTCATATTATTGTCATGCAAATCACTTCAAAGAGTAGGCTACCTGCGCATGTTCGTCCACTCCAAACTAATTCCAGCATCCAAACAGTGCACAATGCACTCGTGCCATTCAATGACTGGAAAGAGACATTTGATACAAAGCACCAAAACGAGTAATGACATTCAACAACTGTCATTCGGTCTCCACTCTAGTAGCCTGAATTAATTGATGCATCTTGCTGATAAATGTACCTTTTCTGTAGAAAGAAAAGTTTGAATCCCTGAAAAGGGGCTGAGATACAGGACGATCTTGAGAAGACAAGTGCAGTCACATGAATAGTACAGAGGTGAACAGAGGTGGGGGTGTTAGTTTATTTAGGAATATGCTTTTACTTTAATATTTACCACTGCAGCAGTACAAAAAGCATTTTAAACAAATAGAAGAATGGTTAAATTAGCATTATTTAGAGACCACCCCCCTCTAAAGTTTAACTTTGTTGCATTTAGAGGTACTCATGTCTCATTCAGACTGCCCTGGGCAACCCATAATTCGCATTCTGAAATAGGTTTTTGCTACAATAGCCGATGGCAGATGTTTTTGACCAACCAGCGTCCAGGATTAGACCCACCTGTTGTGTAAAGGTTAACATAATCTGCATTATACAAGCGCAGGCCTATAATCTGTTCCAGAGAGACTGTGACCGTGCCAATCACGATTTACACAAACTTTGCCTTTTGAAACATTCACTGAGCCCTTCACTGCAAATGCACCTTTACTTCCCTCCTTTGGTGTAATGCATAGCGTAAACTCATCATAAAACAATGCTAAACACATTCTATGCATTCTCTTCGTCACATACATTCTAAAGACAAAGCCTCTCAGTGGCCTTCTCTCTCTCTCTCTCTCTCTCTCTCTCTCTCTCTCTCTACAAACAGGGCTTCAATAATAGCTCTCTGATATAATGAGTGGTTTAATGCACAGTGTAAGCTCATCATAAAACAATGCTAAACACACAGGCACACCAGACATCTTAGCACTGTGAGATTACTAATGATGTTTGTTGTGTTTAAGTGGAACCGTCTATTCAGTGCTTTACAAGACTATTAGGTATGCTGCCAGTTTTCGGTATTATACGAATACAGAAGGGAGACGATACATGTCAATCGTACACTATTGGGGACTGTAGCAGTGCATCTGGGAAAGCAGAGAGAGAGGGAATCTATTTAAAACACCATTTTCTTTGCATTTCATCAGTTTGTCTCTACGGTGAGAGGCGGGGAAGGGGGTGGGCCGCCCTCTACCAGGACGTGCTGGGGAGTCTAGTCTCAGGGTTGAGGGGGTGGAATTAATGCCTTATGTACATTAGGAATGGGATAATAGGATGAGAAAACAAAAAGTGAATTGTCTTATGACCTTTGTTTGCCTTCCTTTTACTCTTGTGGGGAAAGTATTTAGTAATTGTGATACAGTCACATTTGACATGATGTTGATCTTATCTGTTTAGTCATGCGGCTCTGATCACAAAATTGTATTAGCATGTCATTAGATTTACTTGAACTGAGTAGTAATGGAGTTGAGCATTTTCTTTATTACTGGACTACAGATGGTTCCTTATTTCACTACTCCATTACTATGCAATGACAAAGCAAGTACTAATATACTATGTCACAACATGCAAATGCAATGTTAGTTACTATCTTGTCAGAATATGTCCACATATCCACAAACCCTACATCAAGAAGCATCTTTGGCTGTTCTACACACCAGATTTAGCCCTGTCATACAGCTTTCTGGTGCTGTAAACCACCCACTAGCTGGCCAGAAATTACGAAAGGTCCTGTCTTGTTGCAACGTTACTGTAAGCTATGCAACTGGAGAGATGATCAGGGAACACACTTTAAAGGGATGAAGATGACTGGCAATGAAGTGATGAATAAGAATTTTCTCCTGCTCTCTTTCTCGAGTGTGAGAGAGATAGGGAGGGAAAGACCGTGTTTAGCGATATAGTATGGAAAAACCTTTTCCATCTGGCCAAGGGCCCATCAACTTAACCAGAAAAAAGTATTGATGTGATCACAAACAAATTAGACTTTCCTCCGAGTGAACATCCACCCAAGAAGTTAAAGTACTGAGATAGCACCAACACAAATTTGTACATATGAAAACATCTGAAACAACTTCTGTTCTAACTGTTCCTAATATCAAATATGCTTTATCTATTTTACATCATGGGCTGATGTTGACATACTTCTGCCTAACAGAAATGATCAAGTACCAAAACCATCACTCCTGCTACCATACAGAGCTGCCAAGATCCGACACAGACATACAAAAGCTGAACAGTTTGAATTGACACAACAAAAGAAAGATATTTCTATATCGTGCTCAGACTAGTGAAGCAAGAGAATTGGAAACTAGGAACATTATCAAGCAGCGTTGAAAAATGTATAAAGTTATTAATACTTCATAAGCAAGGCCCCACACATCTCTCTCACACACACACACACACCTATAACTCTTAGTAATGAGTTTAGACTCATTACAAATACTTTTTATGGAGGCTGGAGCTGAGAGAGAGAAAAGAGAATTGTATGTGAGAGAAAGAGGATTGTGTGTGTGTGAGAGAGCGAGAGAGAAAGAGAAGTGTGTGTGTGTGAGAGAGAGAAGTATCACAGCAGCAATAAGAAACCATGAAAATAACTTTACTTTTTGAGGCAACAACCTCATACCTGTCCTGTCTGAATGTGGTGGATGAAAACTTCTGAGATGGCAACAATTCAACTTTTCTTGTCCAGGTTCTGTTCCACACTTGGATGTGCATAACACACCGTTCTCAGAGACAGTAACTCCCACCCGTCCTCTGACACGATCCTGTAAATCTGACTTTAGCTGAGTGGACACGGCGAGCAATAACACAGCACTCACACCAGGGAGCCATTGACCAAGAGCAGACGCCTGGGGTGTCATAATGACAATATTGCGCTGGCAAAGCGCTAAATGACAGTGAGCTAAGGGACGAGGAGATGGAGCAAAGATGGCGGATCGATATAGGATCAATAGGACCCTGCCAAGTAATCAAAAAGTTGTGAGTTGTGATTAACAACAGCTGATCAATCCACCATTAAGATGTCTGTGTGTGTGATAGATGTCCAAGATAGGAGACAATAGAAGACCATGTTGAAAGTTTGTTAAATATCGTTCATTTACACTGAGTGGACAAAACATTAGCTCTTTCCATGACATAAACTGACCATGTGAAAACTATGAATCCTTACTGATGTCACCTGTTAAATCGACTTCAATGAGTGTAGATGAATGGGAGGAGACAGGTTAAAGAAGGATTATTAAGCCTTGAGACAATTGAGACATATGTATGCCATTCAGAGAGTGATTGGGCAAGACAAAATATTTAAGTGCCTTTGAACAGGGCATGGTAGTAGGTGCCTTTAAACAGGGTATGGTAGTAGGTGCCTTTAAACAGGGTATGGTAGTAGGTTCCTTTAAACAGGGTATGGTAGTAGGTGCCTTTAAACAGGGTATGGTAGTAGGTGCCTTTGAACAGGGTATGGTAGTAGGTTCCAGGCACACCGGTTTGAGTGTGTCAAGAACCGCAACACTGCTGCATTTTTTTCATGCTAAACTGTTTCCCATGTGAATCAAAAAATGTTCCACCACCCAAAGGACATACAGCCAACTTGACACAACTGTGGGAAGCATTGGAGTCAACATGCCTCCACAAATTGATGGCTGTTCTGAGGGCAAAAGGGGCGCAACTCATTATTATCAAGGTGTTCCTAATGTATCGTACACTCAGTGTATATAAGTGGTCTTTCAACCTGCCAATAACGGCAGACATATTTTGACATGCATTGATGAAAGCTCAGTATGAAAAGAAACGTCTCTTTATCAGGATAATTCGTAAAAATCGTAAAAATCCAAATAACAGATCTTCATTGTAAAGGGTTTAAACACTGTTTCCCATGCTTGTTCAATGAAACATAAACAATTATGGACTATGCACATGTGGAACGGTCGTTAAGACACTAACAGCTTACAGACGGTAGGCAATTAAGGTCACAGTTATGAAAACTTAGGACACTAAAGAGGCCTTTCTACTGACTCTGAAAAACACCAAAAGAAAGATGCCCAGGGTCCCTGCTCATCTGCGTTTACGTGCCTTAGGCATGCTGCAAGGAGGCATGAGGACTGCAGATGTGGCCAGGGCAATAAATTGCAATGTCAGTACTGTGAGACGTCATGGTCTGGGGCGGTGTGTCACGGCATTATCAGACTGAGCTTGTTGTTATTGAAGGCAAACCCAACGCTGTGTGTTACAGGGAAGACATCCTCCTCCCTCATCTGGTACCCTTCCTGCAGGCTCATCCTGACATGACCCCCAAGCATGACATTGTCACCAGCCATACTGCTCGTTCTGTGCGTGATTTCCTACAAGACAGGAATGTCAGTGTTCTGACATGGCCAGCGAAGAGCCCGGATCTCAATCCCATTGAGCACGTCTGGGACCTGTTGGATTGGACAGTGAGGGCTAGGGCCATTCCCCCAAGAAATGTCCGGGAACTTGCAGGTGCCTCGGTGGAAGAGTGGGGTAACATCTCACAGCAAGAACTGGCAAATCTGGTACAGTCCATGAGGAGAAGGTGCACTGCAGTACTTAATACAGCTGGTGCCACACCAGATACTGACTTACTTTTGATTTTGAACCCCTCCTTTGTTCAGGGACACATTATTCCATTTCTGTTAGTCACGTCTGTGGAACTTGTTCAGTTTATGTCTCAGTTGTTGAATCTTGTTATGTTCATACAAATATTTACACGTTAAGTTTGCTGAAGATAAACGCAGTTGACAATGGGGGGACGTTTCTTTTTACTAAAAGTAATACTAAAAGTCATACTAAAAGAATGAAAGTCTTTTACCTTGTCAAATGACAGACATATTTATACATATTTATACACTATATGACCAAACATATGTAGACAGCTGCTTGTCGAACATTTTAATTAAAAATCATGGGCATTAATATGGAGTTGGTCCCCCTTTGCTGCTATAGTAGCCTTCACTCTTCATGGATGGCTTACCACTAAATGTTAGAACATGGTTGCGGGGACTTCCTTCCATTCAGCCACAAGAACATTAGTGAGGTCAGACACGGATTTTGGCCGATTAGACTTGGCTCGCAGACGGAGTTCCAATTCATCCCAAAGGTGTTCGATGAGGTTGAGGTCAGGGCTCAGTGCAGGCCAGTCAAGTTCTTCCACACCGATCTCAAGAAACAATTTCTGTATGGACCTTGCTTTGGGCACGGGGGCATTGTCATGCTGAAACAGGAAAGGGCCTTCCCCAAACTGTTGCCACAAAGTTGGAAGCACAGAACCCTCTAAAATGTGATTGTATGCTGTAGTGTTAATACAGTGCCTTGCGAAAGTATTCGGCCCCCTTGAACTTTGCGACCTTTTGCCACATTTCAGGCTTCAAACATAAAGATATAAAACTGTATTTTTTTGTGAAGAATCAACAACAAGTGGGACACAATCATGAAGTGGAACGACATTTATTGGATATTTCAAACTTTTTTAACAAATCAAAAACTGAAAAATTGGGCGTGCAAAATTATTCAGCCCCCTTAAGTTAATACTTTGTAGCGCCACCTTTTGCTGCGATTACAGCTGTAAGTCGCTTGGGTATGTCTCTATCAGTTTTGCACATCGAGAGACTGAAATTTTTTCCCATTCCTCCTTGCAAAACAGCTCGAGCTCAGTGAGGTTGGATGGAGAGCATCTGTGAACAGCAGTTTTCAGTTCTTTCCACAGATTCTCGATTGGATTCAGGTCTGGACTTTGACTTGGCCATTCTAACACCTGGATATGTTTATTTTTGAACCATTCCATTGTAGATTTTGCTTTATGTTTTGGATCATTGTCTTGTTGGAAGACAAATCTCCGTCCCAGTCTCAGGTCTTTTGCAGACTCCATCAGGTTTTCTTCCAGAATGGCCCTGTATTTGGCTCCATCCATCTTCCCATCAATTTGAACCATCTTCCCTGTCTCTGCTGAAGAAAAGCAGGCCCAAACCATGGTGCTGCCACCACCATGTTTGACAGTGGGGATGGTGTGTTCAGGGTGATGAGCTGTGTTGCTTTTACGCCAAACATAACATTTTGCATTGTTGCCAAAAAATTCAATTTTGGTTTCATCTGACCAGAGCACCTTCTTCCACATGTTTGGTGTGTCTCCCAGGTGGCTTGTGGCAAACTTTAAACGACACTTTTTATGGATATCTTTAAGAAATGGCTTTCTTCTTGCCACTCTTCCATAAAGGCCAGATTTGTGCAATATACGACTGATTGTTGTCCTATGGACAGAGTCTCCCACCTCAGCTGTAGATCTCTGCAGTTCATCCAGAGTGATCATGGGCCTCTTGGCTGCATCTCTGATCAGTCTTCTCCTTGTATGAGCTGAAAGTTTAGAGGGACGGCCAGGTCTTGGTAGATTTGCAGTGGTCTGATACTCCTTCCATTTCAATATTATCGCTTGCACAGTGCTCCTTGGGATGTTTAATGCTTGGGAAATCTTTTTGTATCCAAATCCGGCTTTAAACTTCTTCACAACAGTATCTCGGACCTGCCTGGTGTGTTCCTTGTTCTTCATGATGCTCTCTGCGCTTTTAACGGACCTCTGAGACTATCACAGTGCAGGTGCATTTATACAGAGACTTGATTACACACAGGTGGATTGTATTTATCATCATTAGTCATTTAGGTCAACATTGGATCATTCAGAGATCCTCACTGAACTTCTGGAGAGAGTTGCTGCACTGAAAGTAAAGGGGCTGAATAATTTTGCATGCCCAATTTTTCAGTTTTTGATTTGTTAAAAAAGTTTGAAATATCCAATAAATGTCGTTCCACTTCATGATTGTGTCCCACTTGTTGTTGATTCTTCACAAAAAAATACAGTTTTATATCTTTATGTTTGAAGCCTGAAATGTGGCAAAAGGTCGCAAAGTTCAAGGAGGCTGAATACTTTCGAAAGGCACTGTATTTTCCTTCATTGGAACTAAGGGGCCTAGCCCAAACCATGAAAAACAGCCCCAGACCAGTATTCCTCCTCCACCAAACTTTATTGGATTTACTGCATTGGGGCAGGTAGAATACTCCTGGCATCCGCGATACCCAGATTCATCCGTCGGACTGCCAGATGGTGAAGTGTTTTACCACACTCCAGCCGAAGCTTGGCATTGCGCGTTGTGATCTTAGGCTTGTGTGCAGCTGCTCGTCCATGGAAACACATTTCATGAAGCTCCCGATGAACAGTTCTTGTGATGACATTGCTTCCAGAGGCAGTTTGGAACTTGGTAGTGAGTGTTGCAACCGAGGGCAGATGATATTTAAGTACTATGCTTTTAGCACTAGGCTGTACCGTTCTGTGAGCTTGTGTGGCCAGCCACTTTGCATCTGAGCAGTTTTTGGTCCTCGACGTTTCCACTTCACAATAACAGCACTTACAGTTGACTGGGGCAGCTCTAGCAGGGTTGAAATTTGACAAACTGACTTGTTGGAAAGGTGGCATCCTGTGAAGGTGCCACGTTGAAAGTCACTGAGTTCTTTAGTAAGGCCATTCTACTGCCAATGTTTGTCTAGGGAGATTGAATGGCAGTGTGCTAAGTTTTGTACACTTGTTAGCAATGGGTGTGGATGAAATCCACTCATTTGAAGGGGTGTCCACATACACTATATAAACCAAAGTATGTGTCGCTAAAAGGGTTTTAACCAAAGGGGAGTGATTGTCTCTCTTGCTTGTAATTGTGGGTTCATCAAAGTAAAAAGGTCATCAAATGTTTCTAAATAACCTAATGAATAAATACTTATGCTTTGCCAATATTAATTAGTCATTAGCCACAAGAATGACGTCGGAGGGGATGGCTGCTGTTTTACATGCTCCTAACCAAATGTGCTATTTTTATTTTTTTTGTGTTTCTGGTGGACGGAGACTTTAACGTGGGGAGACCTAAAACCGTCTCCTGCGCCACTAGGGGTGCTAAAACTCTACCCCTCCCTCATCCTCCCTTTGGCAAATTTGATGATGACTCCGTTCTCCTGCTTCCTGTTTACAAACAAAAGCTCAAAAAGGAAGTACCAGTGATGTGCTCCATACGGAAGTGGTCGGATGAAACAAATGCGAGGCTACATGACTGTTTTGCTAGTACAGACTGGTATACAGTATGTTCCTGGATTCATCCCTTTGCAACTGGATCCTGGACTTCCTGACTGGTCGGCCCCAGGTGGTGAGGGTAGGCCACAACACCTCCGCCACGCTGACCATCAACACAGAGGCCTGACTCCAATACCATCATCAAGTTTCCTAATGACACAACGGTGGTAGGCCTGATCCCGAGGGCAATGGGTTAGCATACAGGGAGGAGGTCAGAGACTTAGTGTGTGCAAAGCTGTCATCAAAGCAAAGCGTGGCTACTTAGAATCTTAAATATAAAATACATTTTGATTTAACACTTTTTTGGTTACTACATGATTCCATATGTGCTATTTCATAGTTTTGATGTCTTCACCCCAATTCATAGTGCCAACTGTAAAGTTTGGTAGAGGATTAACGGTCTCGAGGTGTTTTTCATGGTTTGGGCTAGGCCCCTTAGTTTCAGTGAAGGGAAATCTTAATGATATATCATACAATGACATTCTAGACTATTCATTCTGTTCTTCCAACTTTGTGGCAACAGTTTGGGGAAGGGCCTTTCCTGTTTCAGTATGACAATGCCCCCGTACACAAAGCGAGGTCCATACAGAAATGGTTTGTCGAAATCGGTGTGGAAGAACTTGACTAGCCTGCATAGAGTCCTGACCTTTCTACCCCATCGAACACCTTTGATTTGGAACACCGACTGCGAGCTAGGCCTAATCGCTCAACATCAGTGCCCGACCTCACTAATGCTCTTGTGGCCCCGCAGGAATGTTACAAAATCTAGTGGAAAGCATTCCCAGAATAGTGGGGGCTGTTTAAAGCAGCAAAGGTGGGACCAAAGCCATATTAATGCACATGATTTTGGAATGAGATGTTCGACAAGCAGGTGCCCACATACTTTTGGTGATATAGTGTATCTTCCTCAAGTACCTTGTACCTCTGCACATTGATTCAGTACTGGTACTCCCTGTACATAGCTTCTTGTGTATTTTAATTTATTCCTCTTGTGTTAGTTACGATGTAATGTTGTATTATTATTGGGAAATCATTGGGAAAGGTTCGTAAGCAAGCGGTTCACTGTAGTCTTTTTGGCGCATGTGATGAATAAAATGTGATTTGATCTTGATTAGATATTTACCTAAATTCTCTCTCAACCAGCATGCACGTACATGCGCTTACACACGCACACACGCACACACACACACACACACACACACACACACACACACACACACACACACACACACACACACACACACACACACACACACACACACACACACACACACACACACACACACACACACACACACACACACACACAATCTCTCCATCCCCCTTTTACACCCTTCCTTAATACCATTCCACTTCCTCTCATATGTCCACACCTTTCTGCTCTTTATTTTATCCTCTCCCGCTCTTCCCCCCTTTCCTCTCTGCTCCTCTCCTCTCCCCTCCCTTACCCAACCCCAGTGCTTTGTTCAGCAAAACTCCCAAGCTTTAGCCGTCACTGAATCCCAACAACATTTCCACACACCTTAGCATTCTGACTCTGGGGTTAGCTACTTGGCTAAAGCGGTAATTTTGAGTTTGGTCGAGTGTGTGTCTGTGTGTGTGTGTGGGCGCGAGCGCGTGCATGCATGTGTGTAATATTTTTTATAAATGCAGATCAGTAGCAACAATATTTTTCCTCAATGTACAAAGTGTACACAGCATACAACAACACACAAAGGTTTAACAAGCTTATATACGATATGAAATATTGTTTGGTGTGTTTGAGGTTCAGTGATGCTTTGATAGTTGAATTTGAGGCTGTAAGTTAGTAGTGTTAATTACAGTCTACTAATTAGCACAGAGACGTGTCATTAAGCACAACGAGCCACCCGAGGGCCTGACTGTGGAGAGGACTGCTCTCTCTCTCTCCTTCATTTGCTCCTTCTCTGTATCCTGACCCTGATCTCCCAATTAGCATTGCCCTGCTCTCTTTCTCTCTTGCTCTCTCTTTCTCAACAACAAATGTTAGAAAGGTGCAAATATTCCAGAGAAATGTAAGCTTTCAGGTCAAACTGTTTTCTTGAGAAGTCTCATGTTCTGACAAACATCGCCCTAGCTCTGCCACCTTTCACCACAGATGTCTCATGGTCTGACAAACATCGCTCTAGCTCTGCCACCTTTCACCACAGATGTCTCATGGTCAGACAAACATCGCTCTAGCTCTGTCACCTTTCACCACAGATGTCTCATGGTCTGACAAACATCGCTCTAGCTCTGTCACCTTTCACCACAGATGTCTCATGGTCTGACAAACATCGCTCTAGCTCTGCCACCTTTCACCACAGATGTGGAAGTGCGACATCGGCGGATGCAGTGGATTGAGATGCAAAAAAAACAGAGCTTTAGCTTAAACTGATTGATTTTGATGGGGATTTTTTTATTATGTTACTTTGAATGACGCACCGGTATACATAGTGAAAAGGGGAATATTTGACATGGTCAAAATCAAATCAAATGTATTTATATAGCCCTTCGTACATCAGCTGATATCTCAAAGTGCTGTACAGAAACCCAGCCTAAAACCCCAAACAGCAAGCAATGCAGGTGTAGAAGCACGGTGGCTAGGAAAAACTCCCTAGAAAGGCCAAAACCTAGGAAGAAACCTAGAGAGGAACCAGGCTATGTGGAGTGGCCATGGTGGCTCTCTCCAGTGACCATGAACCCACAGGTGATCCAGACCAGGCAGGGCAGAACCGACAAATCCACACCCAGAGGGGGGGGGCTCCTCTTCGGGTTGACGACCTGTGAGCCCCGTCTTGGATCTGGATGCCGGATCTCCATGTTGTATGTTCCTCTATAATGGAGAACATGGATAACGAGTCATGTTGTGCGTGGGGGAAACATGTACAGTAGATGTCTATATAAGATGTGGACATGGGGGAGGGGTGCAGAACTACAGCAGGGGTTGATACAGTAAGAAGTGACGGAAAGGATGATATCTTATTCTTCCTATCTAAAAATGTGTCAAGTCAATTACGATGCAAAAGGCACCCTCGTTAAATAATGGCAGAAGAAAAAACTAAATGCTTTGTGAATCTTATTGAGAACTTTCTGAGATATCTCTTTGTTTTTGCACCTATTTGTATCTCCGTCGTGTTTGTTCGTTGCTAGTTAATCTACCAGTCAACATATTCTAAAGCCAGTGATGAGGATTCTAGTCGGCCAGGCCTCCCTCAGTATGTTTGATCACTTAACCACCGCCTTCTGAGCTTGTGGCCCCTTAATAGTGTGTGTGTGTGTGTGTGTGTGTGTGTCTGCTGCTGTGCACTGTACATGCACACACATAATCTACTAGTTAGGCACACACATACACGTGTGCACTGTGCACAAACACAGATATACACTAAGTGGACGAAACGTTAAGAACATCTTCCTAATATTGAGTTGCACCCCCTTCGCCCTCAGAACAGCCTCAATTCATTGGGGCATGGACTCTACAAAGTGTCGAAAGCGTTCCACAGGGATGCTGGCCCATGTTGACTCCAATGCGTCCCACAGTTGTGTCAAGTTGGCTGGATGTCGTTTGGGTGGTGGACCATTCTTGATAAACACAGGAAACTGAGCTAAATGCTAGAGCTGCCGCTTTCAAGGAGCGGGATTCTAATCCGGAAGCATATAAGAAATCCCGCTATGGCCTCCAAAGAAGCATTAAACAGGCAAAGCGTCAATAAAGGACTAAGACCGAATCGTACTACACTGGTTCTGACGCTCATCGGATGTGGCAGGGCTTGCAAACCATTACAGATTACAAGGGGAAGCACAGCCGAGAGTTGCCCAATGCCTACCAGATGAGCTAAACTACTTCTATGCTTGCTTCTAGGCAAATAACACTGAAAATGCATGAGAGCACCAGACGACTGTGTGATCACGCTCTCCGCTGCAGAAGTGAGTACATTCACATTCACAAGGCCGGAGGGTCAGACGGATTTCCAGGACTTGTACTGCGAGCACACGCTGACCAACTGGCAAGTGTCTTCACTGACATTTTCAACCTCTCCCTGTCTGGGTCTGTAATACCAACATGTTTTAAGCAGACCACCATAGTCACTGTGCCCAAGAACACTAAGGTAATCTGCCTAAACGACTACCGACCCATAGCAATCATTAACACCATCATCCCAGAAACCCACTCCAATTTGCAAAATGCCCCAACAGATCCACAGATGATGCAATCTCCATTGCACTACACACTGCCCTTTCCCACCTGGACAAAAGGAACACCTAGGTGAGAATTCTATTCATTGACTACAGCTCAGCGTTCAACACCATAGTGCCCTCAAAGCTCATCAATAAACTAAGGACCCTGGCACTAAACACCTCCTTCTGCAACTGGATCCTGGACTTCCTGACAGGCTGTCCCCAGGTGGTAAAGGTAGGTAACAACACATCTGCCACGCTGATCCTCAACACAGGGACCCCTCAGGGGTGAATTCTCAGTCCCCTCCTGTACTCCCTGTTCATTCATGGCCAGGCACGACTGCAACACCATCATTAAATTTGCTGATGACACAACAGTGGTAGACCTGATCACCGACAATGACGAGACAGCCTATAGGGAGGAGGGCAGAGACCTGGCCGTGTGGTGCCAGGACAACAACCTCTCCCTCAATGTGATCAAGACAAAGGAGATGATTGTGGACTACAGGAAAAAGAGTACCGAGCACACCCCCATTCTCAGCAACGGGGCTGCAGTGGAGCAGGTTGAGAGCTTCAAGTACCTTGGTATCCACATCACCAACAAACTAACATGGCTACCCAGACTATTTGCAGTGTCCCCCCCACCCCCACTTTACACCACTGCTACTCTGTTGTCATCTATGCATAGTCACTTTAATAACTCTACCTACATGTACACTTGAAGTCTGAAGTTTACATACATTTAGGTTGGATTCATTAAAACTTGTTTTTCAACCACTCCACAAATTTCTTGTCAACAAACTATAGTTTTGGCATGTCGGTTAGGACATCTACTTTGTGCATGACACAAGTCATTTTTCCAACAATTGTTTACAGAAAGATTATTTCACTTATAATTCACTGTATCACAATTGCAGTGGGTCAGAAGTTTCCATACACTAAGTTGACTGTGCCTTTAAACAGCTTGGAAAATTCCAAAACATCATGGCTTTAGAGGCTTCTGATAGGCTAATTGACATAATTTGAGTCAATTGGAGGTGTACTTGTGGATGTATTTCAAGGACTACCTTCAAACTCAGCGCCTCTTTGCTTGATGGGAAAATGGGAAAATCAAAAGAAATCAGCCAAGACCTCAGAAAAAGACTGTCGACCACCACAAGTCTGGTTTATCCTTGGGAGCAATTTCCAAATGCCTGAAGTTACCATGTTCATCTGTACAAACAATAGTATGCAAGTATAAACACCATGGGACCACGCATCCATCATACCGCTCAGTAAGGAGACGAGTGCAAATCAATCCCAGAACAACAGCAAAGGACCTTGTGAAGATGCTGGAGGAAACAGGTACAAAAGTATCTATTTCCAAAGTAAAACATTGTCGACATAACCTGAAAGGCCACTCAGCAAGGAAGAAGCCACTGCTCCAAAACCATCATGAAAAAGCCAGACTATGGTTTGCAACTGCACATGGGGACAAAGATCGTACTCTTTGGAGAAATGTCCTGGTCTGATGAAGCAAAAATAGAACTGTTTGGCCATAATGACCAGTGATGTGTTTGGAGGAAAAGGGGGGAGGCTTGCAAGCCGAAGGACACTATCCCACCCTTGAAGCACGAGGGTGGCAGCATCATGTTGTGAGGGTGCTTTGCTGCAGGAGGGACTGATGCACTTCCCAAAATAGATGGCATCATGAGGGAGGACAATTATGTGGATATATTGAAGCAATATCACAAGACACCAGTCAGGAAGTTAAAGCTTCGCAGATGGGTCTTCCAAATGGACAATGACCCCAAGCATACTTCCAAAGTTGTGGCAAAATGGCTTAAGGACAACGAAGTCAAGGTATTGGAGTGGCCATCACAAAGCCCTGACCTCAATCCTATAGAAAATGTGTGGGCACTGAAAAAGCTTGTGCGAGCAAGGAGGTCTACAAACCTGACTCAGTTACACCAGCTCTGTCAGGAGGAATGAGCCAAGATTTGCCCAACTTATTGTGGGAAGCTTGTGGAAGGCTACCTGAAACGTTTGACCCAAGTTAAACAATTTGAATGCAATGGTACCAAATACTAATTGAGTGTATGTAAATTTCTGACCCACTGGGAATGTGATGAAAGAAATAAAAGCTGAAATAAATCGCTATCTCTACTATTACTCTGACATTTCACATTCTTAAAATAAAGTGGTGATTCTAACTGACCTAAAAACAGGGAATTGTTACTTGGATTAAATGTCTGGAATTGTGAAAAACTGAGTGTAAATGTATTTTGCTGAAGTGTTTGTGAACTTCCGACTTCAACTTTACATTCTACCTCAAATAGCCTATGCTCACGCACACTGACTCGATATTGTTATTTCACTGCTGCTCTTTAATGACTTGTTACTTTAATTTTTTATTCTTATCTGTATTTTTTGAAAGATTGTTGGTTAGGGGCTCATAAGTAAGCATTTCAGTGTAAGGGTACACCTGTTGTATTCGGCGCATGTGACTAATATTATTAGATTTGATTTGAAACTGTTGAGCGTGAAAAACCCTGCAGTGTTGCAGTTCTTGACACACTCAAACCTGTGTGCCTGGCACCTACTACCTTGTCCCATTCAAAGGCACTTAAATATTGTGTCTTGCCCATTCACCCTCTGAATGGCACACATACACAATTCATATTTAAAAATCCTTATTTAAGTGGATTTAACAGGTGACATCAATAAAGGATGATAGCTTTCCTGGTCGGTCAACAGTATGTCATGGAAAGAGCAGGCGTTCCTAATGTTTTGTACACTCAGTGTACATGTGAAGGTTCCCACATACAGTAGAGACACTCTCTGACACAGGCAAGCAGTACCCCCCAATCCCCCCACCCCCACCGCAACACACACGTACACTTTGGAACCCACTCACTGATACATAAAAGCAGACACAGAGACGTGGAGCCTCCATGGGCCTGAGGGAGGACTAATGGCCTTGTACTGTGCAGTCAGGGAGAGTGAGGGTGAATAGCAGAGCAAGGTGAAGGCATGCATCTCCTCCAGTTAAGCACACACACACACACACACCGACCATCTCTCCAGTCAAACGGGCCTGTCCTGATGAAGATGCCGTTTCTAAAAGGAGCAGAGCATGAATTATGCAGTTCAGTCTTCACCTGAGGCTTTTTTCTCCCTCTGCACCACGTTCCTCTCAGCAAGCTGTTTTCTCAATCTGCCATGTCTCTTTTTCTCTGTCATCCCACTTTTAACTTCTCTTCTTCATCTTACTGTACTGCAGTGCTTCTCAATTATTTTCTGTTTCCCCCCGGAAGTAGTAAACATTTTGCGCCTCCCAACTCTCCGCCGCGACTGTAAATAGTATCATTTGTCTATAAAATTACACCTCTGCATAACATTGTATCCTTATTAACATTAAAGAAAACAAAACAAGAACAAATAAAGAAAAGTAAAGGTCAACATACAGCAAAGAATAACTACAATGAGCACGTTTTGCAGAGGACAGCTTTTCGAAGTGGGGTTTGAAGCATGATACTGTAACTCAGCTCCTGCTCAATGTTTAGCTGGGACCTGTACTTGGTCTTCAGTGCAGCTACAGCAGAGAGGCCAGTCTCACAAAGATAAAATGTTGCAAAAGGAAGACGAAGGCCC
The DNA here is from genome assembly GCF_018296145.1 of Oncorhynchus tshawytscha. Lineage (NCBI taxonomy): Eukaryota > Metazoa > Chordata > Actinopteri > Salmoniformes > Salmonidae > Oncorhynchus > Oncorhynchus tshawytscha. The sequence continues at coordinate 3,304,896 of NC_056461.1, forward strand.
TGGCCCTCTGCCCTAAGAGTGGATACTGTGGGTTTTTTGCACTGAACAATTTGGTACGCCACCCTATATGATGCTAACAGTGCTCGCTGGTTTACTGAAGTAGCATTCACAAAGCGGGACGATTGTTGGCAATATTCGGCACGTTTTCGCTGAAAAACCTCAAGCGGCTTTTGAGCGTGATTGGGGTGTAATGTCTTTAAGTGATGCCTTCATTTATTTGGCTTCATGCTGTCCGCTGACAACATTTTTAGACATACCGGTATTTCCTCCTCTCCCACCGTAGTCACAGTGAAGCCAAGTGCTACATACGCTTCGTCATATTTCCTCGTCTTAGCTTTCGGGAGACTTACGTTTGTCTCATTATCTCCGTCTCTCTCCGCCTTTCTTTTCATTCCTGTTAAATATTTTTCCATGTTATCTCTTAAGGGTTTTTTATCTGCACTTCATATCTCCTGCTCTGTGCTATGTGCTCTTGTTCGGTGGAAAAATAACCTACTCCCTGCGGCAAAAAAAAGCATGTTCCCCGGGGTCACACGCGCCCCCCTGGCATCGCTCCGAGCCCCCCCTAGGGGCCCCCCAGCGCGCCCCACTATTTGAGAAGGACTGCTGTACTGTACATTAACCATCACTGCTCGGCTCTCTACCTGCTACACTTGACTTTTCCCCATCTCTCTGCCCCCTCTCTCTGCCCCCTCTCTCGGCCCCCTCTCTCTCTCTACCTGCTGCACTTGACTTTTCTACCCCCTTGACTCTCTCTCTACCTGCTACACTTGACTTTCCCCCTCTCTCTCTACCTGCTACACTTGACTTTCTACCCCTCTCTCTCTCTACCTGCTACACTTGACTTTCCCCTCTCTCTCTACCTGCTACACTTGACTTTTCCCCATCTCTCTCTCTACCTGCTACACTTGACTTTTCCCCATCTCTCTACCTGCTGCACTTGACTTTTCCCCCTCTCTCTCTCTCTACCTGCTTTTCCCCATCTCTCTGACTTTTCCCCCTCTCTCTCTCTCTACCTGCTGCACTTGACTTTTCCCCCCCATCTTTCCTTCTCAATCTCCCCCCCTCTGAATCTCTGCCCTCTCTCTCTCCCCCCCCTCTCTCTCTCTCTCTCTCTCTACCTTACCTGCTGCACTTGACTTTTCCCCATCTCTCTTATCTTTCTCCCTCTTTCCTTCCATTTCAATCTCCCTCTCTCTCTCTCTGAATCTCTCTCTCCCCTGCCCCCTCTCTCTGAATCCTTCCCCCTCCCTCTCTCCTTCCCCACTGTCTCTCTCTCTCTCTCTACCTTACCTGCTACACTTGACTTTTCCCCATCTCTCTTATCTTTCTCCCTCTTTCCTTCCATTTCAATCTCCCCTCTCTCTCTCTCTCTGAATCTCTGTCCCCCTCCCTCTCTCCTTCCCCCTCCCCCACTGTCTCTCTCTCTACCTTACCTGCTACACTTGACTTTTCCCCATCTCTCTTATCTTTCTCCCTCTTTCCTTCCATTTCAATCTCACCTCTCTCTCTCTCTCTCTCTCTCTCTCTCTCTCTCTCTCTCTGCCCCCTCTCTCTGAATCTCTGTCCCCTCCCTCTCTCCTTCCCCCTCCCCCACTGTCTCTCTCTCTCTTGCTCTCTCTCTCTTCCTCTCTCCCTCTCAAATCCCTCCTCTCTTACTCTGTATGGTTCTGGATGGATTGCTGGGCAGATAAAGGGTAGGAAGACTAGTGACTAGGAAGACTAAAGGGTAGGAAGACTAGTATCAGATTTTCATAAGTGTGTGTAAGAGGAGAAACGGAAGCTTCACGTCATATAATACAATCTGCTCCGTCGGGTTATGTTTCTCAATACAATAAGAGTGACCACGGCAAGTCGACTGTGATTACTGCACCAGCGGATGTAATGTGTGTATGTGCATGCATGCATGCATATTTGCGTGTGACAGACAGACAGACAGAAAGGGAGAGAGAAACATTTCTGGAAACACAACAAGCCAGACAAGGTCACCTCCCCCAGAACAGAAGCATGGTGGGAAGTTTCCAGTTTAGCCAATCAGAGAGTCCATCTCTCTCAGAGGTTTCCTGTGTCCTTGTGGAGTGGATCCAGAGTGGCCTTTCTGTCCTGTCATGTCACTACTGCCATGTTCCTGTCACCAGGGAAACCAAGCGTGGCTAACTAGAGAACGTCACATGGTCACAACTCCTGGGCAGCTGCTCACTTAAGGCCCGGTTCTACGGTTCTAACGATGCAACTGTGGAACCGGTTTTCTGTTCCACTTTCATTCAAAGGCTATACTGTACTATCTGCAAGTGCGTGCACAATTGTGTGTGTGTGTTGTGGGGGGGTTTGTGACATGGGACTCATGGTGGGCACTCTGACCTTGTGCTTACCTGTAGCGAAACAGAAGGCTCTCACAAGGGGTGGCTGAACCATCGCAATCGAGGGGGTACAAAGTTTGCCGTTCTCTTTCAAAAATCCTCTTTCAGCATCTGTGGCATGATGGTCCAGGATAGAATGTAATTTAATCTGTTTCTGACTGTTTTGCTCTCACACAACCTCCACATAACCTCAAAATAACCATCTGACCTCTCAATTCAATACTCCAGTTATTCAATAAGCAATGACTCCATTCCTGAGAGACTAGGGTTATTACAAGGTTATGTCTTAACATTCCATTCCATAAAATAGGCATGGAGGAACCATATAATGAATTATATTTATATGGGATGGATAACAGTACAGATGTGTTAGCCTTTGATTTAACCCTTTAACCCCTGATAAACCCTTAACCCATCGTTCTGTTCTATTCATCATCCTTTTTTTCTTTTTCTTGTCCTCTGTCTGATCTCCCTCCCTCCCTCCTCTCCTTCCATCAATGTAGACTATAGACTGGGTGCCGGCCAGTTGCGTAACCTCTGTGCTGTTCCCAGCTCTTGTTAGGGACATCTTTTTGTGTTTAATCGTGGGAGATTGAGGGGATTAAGGCTGAGATTATGTACGGCCAGATTACACTGACCCCGATATCAGGAGGGCTGGCGAGAGAGAAGAGAGGAGGGAGGAGGAGAGTAGGGGAGGGATAAGGGGAGGGGAGGGGAGAAAGAGGGCAAGGATGCAGCAAGGCTAAAAAAGAGACAGGGCAGGGGGAGGGATGGGTAGAGGACAGAGGGAAAGCTGGGCTGGGCTGGGTGAAGGATGGGTGGTGTAAGTGTGAAGACATAAAGTCTAATTCTTTCAGATACAATAATGGCTGGGGGGGGCATAAACGTATAGATGGAGGATACATTATCTTGTCAGCATCTTCTAAGATAACATATGGAATTGTTTTAAGATGGTCATACATGGATCATTACATGGATCATTTAGCTATTTGATTTAGAATTTTAGGACCCTTTTAGGTGTAAAGAAAATCTCTTTATATTTGATAAAATATTTAATTTGGCCTTTACTACTTAACCCATAGCAATGCATTGATTAACATATTCATAAATGGATGACAGTCCAAAAATCTATCATAAGGAATAAGGTTTTGAAGTGTCTGTGCTATTGTATATCTAGGAAATATAAGAAAGCTCAGAAAATATATATACATGTATTTCTTTGCACATATTTACCACTTTTTGGGGGGTAGGCACAAACATGCCTCCATACTTCTATTTGTTTATTTAACCGGTACCAGTTACCTTCAGACAAGACAAGACACTTGTGGGGGTCGTAGTTATTAGGCCAAACCGTTCCCATGCTACAGAGGTTTTTGGGGGAAGATTCTCACGATGTCTTATGTCTGACAAACACCATTGTAGCTCGGCCACCTTCCGCCACAGATGCGGAAGGCTACGATAGGAGGATGCGGTGGATTGAAACGCAGCCCATGCAAAAACACATCTCTCTATCTAACCATTGACGCATAAATTCTAAATATTAACAGCGAGCCCTTACAGCGTGAGTTCTTTTGCACACGGTACCAGAATTCTATGCTGCTGTTTGATTGAATAGTATTATAATCTATAGTATTATTGAAAATTGTATATTTATTATTATAATCTATATTATATACAGTATATTATTATCTGAAATAGGCTTTGTTATTAGCCTGTCTGAGGTGCTGCGCGTGTGAGATAGGTTTCCTGCCCTGAGGAAAAAATACCAGTGTATTTGATACGATAGTGGCATACAAAAAGTGAGTGGTATATATTTCATATGCCGACCATGGCTAAGGCTTGGATCCTAAATACGTTTTCTTAATGCAGTGTCACCACTGCACATGTAGCCTACAGAGGCCTGCCTTGTCACCAAGCCAGGAAGATTTCTCATCAAATGCAGTGAGTATTATGACTTGGTGTCACGTCCTGACCATAGAAAGCCTTTATTTTCTATGGTAGAGTAGGTCAGGGTGTGACTAGGGGTTTAGTCTAATTTATATTTTCTATGTGGGGTTCTAGTTTGTTTTTTCTATGTTGGTGTTTTGGTATGATTCCTAATTAGAGGCAGCTGGCTATCGTTGTCTCTAATTGGGGATCATACTTAATAAGTAGCATTTTTCCACCTGTGGGTTATGGGATATTGTTTTGAGTTAGTGCACGTAGCATTCTCTGTAGTCACGGTTCATTCTCTGTAGTCACGGTTCATTGTTAGTTTATTTTTAAAAAATTTGTCTTTGCTAAGTTTCTCTTCTTTAATAAATATGTGGAACTCAACATCTGCTGCTCCTTGGTCTGATATTTCTACAAACGATTGTGACACTTGGGTAGGTTTTAGCCTGGTCGAGGTGGAGGATAATGAGAACAGGGTGGTGGACAAAGTCATGGAAGCAACAAAGTGAGGTAGTTTGTGCGTGAGATCAGATTGAATGGTGCGTGCAATCAGCTATATTGTATGCAGAGACCTTGGCATGAGTGAAGCGAGGGTGTGGATATAATTGGTTATCATAAACTATGCAGTTAGGATTATCTAGGTTTATGCTTTGGTGCCATCTACGGGCTGAATGTTACGTGGGTGGACCAGTTAGCGCTCTCCTTCCAAAACAGGGTTAAATAATGTATATAAACTTCAAGTATAACTATACAGTATATTCCTAGGAAAAGTCAATGTAATGCAACAACCCAAATAGTGCTATTTAGTCTACAGATTAGGCTAAAGGTTGTTGGATAGGAAAAATATGATTTGATTGAAATAACATTTGGCCATAAGATAAAACATTAATTGTGAGAATGCATTACAAATCAAGGAATAAGAAAAGTTGATTACATCTCGTGTTCAGTTTTATTTCTGAAATGGAGGCCAGGAGTACATTTCCAGGGGCTTTATTTTTATTCAGCTTAAACGTATCCTGTGCTTGTCCCCCCCCATGATAAATCCCCCATAATAATAATATTTCCTCCATATACCCCCATTTCCACCCCGCATGCACCTGAAAACTCCCATGAATGAAATGACCCCTCCACAAACCCCACTAAAATGGTTTCAACCCGTTTGTGGCAACCCTGTTCGCTCTATGGCTAGGCAATAGTATTGCTTGTATTGTGTGATCTGTGAGGTGATAACATTTTATTAGCTTTGTGATGGGTCAAACTGTAAACAACTTGTCAAGCCATGTGCTCCGGTTCTTGTATTCTGTAACAAGCAAATGCAGTTTTGTAATGCTGAAAAGTGGCCAAACTTAGTTGATATTTCCCCGGGCAATGGAGCACCATTTCCGAGTTGGGCGACCGTTCAAATCAATTTTTCTGTCAGACCTCATTTTTTTAACCCCTAGCCGAGCTAACATTAGCCATCTAGCTAGAATTAGTAACATATCATACGTATTTTTTGTTGTTGTAATGGATTATACATTTAGCAAATTCGTAACGTATAAGATTTGTATTATATCTTAAGAAATGGGTGATGGACATCCAGAAATTATATACCATACGAAACGTAACATATCATACTAAATGGAGTCCATCAGATTTACATACAGAACATTATGAAATGCTCTGAGACCAGGTTGGCAAATCACATTTTTACTTTCCCCAAAACATTCTTTCTGTTAGATATCAAACCCGTATAAGCTACATTATAGGACAATGCTAAATCTATCATTTAAATTGACAAGGAACATTTTAAGGGGGAGATATGTTACATGAAAATAAAATTGACAACCATTAGAAAACAGAAATGCATGCATGCAACCTTTCCAAAGCCTAATCATCACCTGTTGACACATTTTTGTGAAGCAATTGGTGGTTAAGCTGACACGTTTTAATTTGAGGGAGTGCATCTAAATCTGCGCAACCACTTAATGATAAAGGTAACTCCGGCAGATGTGTTTTTTTTATCGGTCTTTTAGCCAGCCAGGTTGCCCGTGATACAAGTAAGTATTCGACATCCATCCATGTGTGAAGACGTCGGGAGATGTCGTGGACACCGGCAACTAGGGGCAACAGTGAGCACTGTTAGCTTCAAGTAGCTTTGGCTTTTCCTAGGGTGTTGGATACGATGATGGCGCGAGGGAGTAAGCATCTGCCTCTGATTCCTAGTCTATAGCTAGCTAGTCTATAGCTAGCTAGTCTATAGCTAGCTATTTGGGCTGCGCTCACGAAACGTCAACCTCAGCTGTCACTTTCACTAGCTAGCCATCCAGACAACCAGCTAACTAGCCACCGAAATGAAGGCTAGAGTAATTTGTGTGTATCTGTTGGGCTTAGGTTATGGTTTGTCATGTTTGCTAGGTGAAGATGTTCATAGGCTATACATTGCCTCGTTTTCCTACTATTTTGCAGCTTAGCTGTCATGTGGAGTTCATATGATGAGTTGGATATTTGTTTACCAGCTAACAAGAGGAAAGTGAAGAGGACAAAGCGGAAGGAGAGGATGAAGCATAGGGAGAGGAGGCGGGAGGGGAAGAGGGAAAGCACACCCGAGCCTACTTATCCATGTCCCACCATTCACCCTTGTACCACACAGCCTTGGCCTAAAGTGACAGTGGCAAGGGCAGGGGTTTTGGAGTTGTTTTAAAAGTGGTAGGAACTTATATCTATCTGTTCCAGTGCTTGTAATGGATTACAACAAGAGCATGGGTAGGGTTGTCCATCTTGACCAACTGAGGAGCTATTACAATGTTGGACGTACAGGCTGAAAATGGTGAAAGTACGTTTTGGGGGATGCTCAACATTGCCATCATAAATGCCTGCATTGTGTGGGGGACCCTGCAAACGCCCCTTCACAGAAACCGCAGGTGCTGGTCCCTGAAGGCATTAAAAATGCAGCTTGTGCATTCACTTTGATATGGCTACAGTGGCAGGAAGAGGGGAGGCCAGAGTGTGGCACCAGGGCTGAGTTGTAACTCACTTGAAAGCAGGTGAAGTTTGAAGGGCACAAGGGAGGGTGTTTGGTGTGCATCCATAGTGCCAGCAGGCCAAAAAGTGGGAAATGTGTGGCACAGAATACATAGAGTTTCCGTTGGGTGCTCTGTGTTCTGTGCCACTTTGCAGGATGGGGCCGTGCTTCCAGAAGTTCCATGACATGTTGTAGGCTAAATGCAAACACTAAAATGACAGTGTGAATTATAAACTTGTCCTACAAATATTTTGTCTCTGAACAGTTGTTTTGTATCTTATCTCTCTTATCTGTCTCTATCTAATACTTGTTGCATTCACTGAATTGTTGTCAAAGTAGGCTACTATTTCTACATTTTGTGTCAGGCCTGGTCAGGAATAAGTTATTGAGAGAAGTTACCTACATTTTGAAATGGCGTCTGAATAGTTGTTTGCATTTTTACATTGACAACGATTCTTTCTTTTTTAACAATCTTTGTGTGTGTTTTGAAATACTTTCTGAATATTGTCCTCTGGTCACATTTTGGATAATTGTTTTATTTGTATGTAAATATTTAACTATGATATATTATACTTGGTACATTTTAAGTGAGTAATTTAGTCAAATTTACTACTTCTCTCGTTTTTTGTTGTTGTGTTGAGTGTTAACAGTTTTTGATAGTGAGTGTCTACACAATGGAAGACAAAATGAGTGTTATTCCTATTGACACGAATGTGGTGTCAAATTTAAGAAGAGGTTGTTCTCTTTAAAACTAAGTTTTTGTAATTTGCACTTTTTTTTTTAGCTATGTCTGTTTGTTTGAGATGTGTGAGAAAATGAGCTTTATCTTGAAAATTCTCTAATCTACAGCAGCATTCTAAAATGATATTGGGGTCTGAAGGGTTAAAGCCTAAAATTAACCTTAAACACTTCTAAATGTGATGTTTGCAACAACTTCTAAATTTGACATGGATGAATGTATAATTCTGACGTGAGACTGTGCTTTTAGCACAGGTGGTTGCCTAGTTTTACTTTAGCAGGATTATAATATATAGCCTTATATATAGGCTATATGAATGATGCATTAATATATTGATTAACTTCTATCTCTTTCCACACTCTCTACCTCTTGAATGAGTAGCCTATACTGTATGAATATCATTTGAAACGTATTTTAAACTCCTAGGCCTATTCAAGGAGAGAAGTGTCATTCAATCCTTTTGTTGCTGAATGGCTATAAAATAGACAACAGCGTTAGCAGTGAACTGATGCGGAAGTTTGAATGGCGAGAGCGATGTGTAGCTCTGGTGTGATGTGACCAAATTGGCTAAATTGATACATTGTGTCACAACTTCCTCTGAAGTTGGTCCCTCTCCTTGTTCAGGTTTTCTAGCCGGCACCGATCCACTTTTCATTTTCCATTTGTTTTGTCTTCATTGTACACACCTGGCTTCCATTCCCATACTTATGTTCCTTATTTGACCCTCTGGTTCCCCCCATGATTTTGTGCATGTTTGTTCTGTGTTAAGCGGTCGCTGGTATATTTTCCCCTGTGGAATATGTTGTTTTGTTGAGTAAAGTCCGTTCTTACTCATTCTCGGTGTCCTGCGTCTGACTCCGTCCCACCTGCTGCACATTGACTCTTAACACATTGCTGCACTGATGCATTACGAAGGAATTCATTCATTCACACAAGGAACCCACAGACATGGCAGTGTCCCATTTCTGAATAAATTATTTATGGACATTTTGCAAATGGTGTGAACAGCATCATAAAAAAAACGTGCTCATAGGCCCTGTAGTCATTGTTGCTCAATAGCCTGGCTTTTGTCAATTTCTGATACTGATTCAGAGCAGAATGAAGTCAAATGAAGCCCAGGTCCATGGTATCATTAAAATATGAAAATAATTGTGACATTTAACCATTGTAGTTATACAGTATGTTACCCAAGCTAACATATTTGGTTATGTGTAAGTACGAATTTGAGGGTTGATAGACTAGACTATCCACTGGGGATATAGTTACTATGGCAGCCTTCCAACCTTAACCATACGCTTCTAATGCTCCCATTTCATTTATGCAATGAGTGTAAGTGAGTTCATCTAAATACACAATCAAATCACTCCCTCGGGTGGATACGCCACCAGTATAAAAATCAACCAAACTCGTCCTGCAAAACAAGCAGCTTTCTTGATACTCGCTAATTTCAAAATGACTCAATATTCGGTGCATGCATCTACTTCTACTCTCCCGAGCCCAACAAGCACTTTTTTTATTTTCTTTTTCCTCGTCATGCTTTTGTTCTCTTCTTCTCCTCCTCCCACCCTCAGAAGCAGGATCATAAATTAGAGTGCGGGTCGAAGCGCAGCACTTGAATTTAGTTGTAAGCCTTTAGCTGTCCTCCTCCTGTCACTAATTAGCCTGAGAAACGGCAGCACTGGAGGATAGGTGTCGCCAGTGAGAGAGTGGCAGGCAGCCGCTGAACAGAACTCCCCCCAGTAACATTTGGCTGACCGTGGCAGAAGCGGCCACGATAACAGCAAATTATTTTCATTAACTGGAGTTGTTTCCCCCTGGCTAATGAGCCTAGTTAAAACGAGCCGGCATCTTGCCGTATCACCTCGTTTGTTTGCAATGAAGGAGTGAGGTTTTGTATCCTCCCAAATCAAAATGTGTAGCCTAGCGAATGTAAACCCAGCACAGGACATATAGTGCAGCAGATAAGACCCAAATATCATCTAAAGACATCTAGGTGGGACAACCACGTCATAGCTACTTTATATAAATGTATTTACTATCAGCAAAGTAGGAGCTTGTAAGGGTACGAATGCTAGAAAAAGTGTGTGTTACAATGCCTTCAGAAGGGGAGTGAATACTTTATGTGCTTATCAAGTCCCATAATATGTTGCATGGACTCACTCTGTGTGCTGTAATAGTGTTGAGCATGATTTTTAAATGGCAACCTCATCTCTGTTCCCCAGACACACAATAATCTGTAAGGCCCCTCGCAAAGAAGGGCAGCTATTGGTAGATTGGTAAAAATAATAAAAAGCAGACCTTGAATGTACCTTTTAAGCATGGTGAAGTTATTAAATACACTTTGGATGCTGTATAAATACACTCAGTCACTACATATACAGTTTTCCTTCCGATCTCATTTGGCTGAGAGGAAGGCAACTGCTCAGGGATTTCAACATGAGGCCAATGGTGACTGCAGAACAGTTACAGAGTTTCATGGCTGTGATAGTAGAGACCTGAGGATTGATCAACAACAGTGTAGTTACTCCACAATCCTAACCTAAATAACAGCATGAAAAGAACACATGTACAGAATATTCCAAACATACACCCTGTTTGCAATAAGACACTAAAGTAAAACTGCAAAGAAATAAACTTTATGTCCTGAATACAAACTATGTTTGGGGCAAATTCAACAACACATCACTGAGTACCACTCTTCATATTTTCAAGCATAGTGGTGGCAGCATCATGTTATGGGTATGCTTTTCATCAACGAGGACTAGGGATTTTTTTTTACGATGGAAAAAGAACAGGCAAAATCTTAGAGGAAAACCTGGTTCAGTCTGCTTTCCAACAGACACTGGGGGACAATTCACCATTCAGCACGACAATAACCTAAAACAAGGCCAAATATAAACTGGAGTTTTTTTTACCAAGACAAGATTGAATGTTGCCTAGTTACAGTTTTGATTTAAACTGGCTTAAATCTATAGCAATACTTCAAAATGGCTGTCAGCAACCAACTCGACAGAGCTTGCAAATATTGTACAATCAATGAGTGCAAGCTCTTAGCGACTTACCCAGGGAGAACGTTGTGCTCGGGTTGGTGTGTAGGGTTTGAGCATAGCCTGAAGGTAGAGAGGGGCAGTTTCTCTTGCTGCTCTTGGTGACATGGGAGAACTTGGGAAGGTTGAACAACTGGCAGGCTGCAGCATTCTGGATAAGTTGCAGGGGTTTGATGGCACAAGCGAGGTGCCCAGTCAACAGCAAATCCACACAGGAGATGACAAGTGCCTGGATTCGGACCTGAGACACTTCCTGTGTGAGGTAGGGTCGTACTCTATGGATGTTGTAGAGCAAGAACCTGCAGGAGCGAAACACTTTTTCATGTTTGCAGAGAATGACAGCGTGTTGTCCAGAGTCACACCAAGGTTATTGGCACTCTGGGAGGGGGACACTGTGGATTTGTCAACTGTGATGGAGAGGTATTTGAGCGGGCAGGCTTTCCCAGAGAGGAAGAGCAGCCCCATCTTGTTGAGCTTGATCTTGAGGTGGTGGGACGACATCCAAGCTGAAATATACAGTGCATTCAGAAAGTATTCAGACCCCTTGACTTTTTCCACATTTTGTTACATTATAGCCTTATTCTAAAATGTATTCAATTGTTTTTCCCTCATCAATCTGCACACAAACAACCCCAATGACAAAGCAAAAACTGTTTTTTAGAACTTTTTGCATATGTATTAAAAATAAAAAAACTGATATCACATTTACATAAATATTAAGACCCTTTACTCAGTACTTTGAAGCACCTTTGGCAGCGATTACAGCCTTGATTCACTTGTGTATAACGCTTCAAGCTTGGCACACGTGTATTTGAGGAGTTTCTCCCATTCTTCTCCACAGATCCTCTCAAGCTCTGTCAGGTTGGATGGGGAGTGTCGCTGCGCAGCGATTTTCAGGTCTCTCCAGAGATGTTCGAACGGGTTAAAGTCTGGTCTCTGGCTGGGCCATTCAACGACATTCAGAGTCTTGTCACGAAGCCACTCCTGTGTTGTCTTGGCTGTGTACTTATGGTTGTTGGAAGGTGCACCTTCGCCTCAATATGAGGTCCTGAGTGCTCTGGAGCAGATTTTCATCAAGTTTCTCTCTGTACTTTGCTCCATTAATCTTTTCCTTGATCCTGACTAGTCTCCCAGTCCCTGTTGCTGAAAAACATACCCATAGGATGATGCTGCCAAGACCATGCTTCACTGTAGGGATGGTGCCAGGTTTCCTCCAGATGTGACGCTTGGCATTCAGGCCAAAGAGTTCAATCAGACCAGAGAATCTTGTTTCTCATGGTCTGAGAGTGTTGGCAAGCTCCAAGCTGGCTGTCATGTGCCTTTTACTGAGGAGTGGCTTCCGCCTGGCCACTCTACCATTAAGGCCTGATTGGTGGAGTGCTCCAGAGATGGTTGTCCTTCTGGAAGGTTCTCTCATATCCTTAGAGGAACTCCGAAGCTCTGTCAGAGTGACCATAGGGTTCTTGGTCACCTCCCTGACCAAGGCCCTTCTCCTCTGATTGCTCAGTTTGGCCGGGCGGCCAGTTCGAGGAGGGGTCTTGGTGGTTCCAAACTTCTTCCATTTAAGAATAATGTAGGCCACTGTGTCCTTGGGACCTTCAATGCTGCATATATTTTTTGTTACCCTTCCCCAGATCTGTGCCTCGACACAATCCTGTCTCGGATCTCTACGGAAACTTTATTCGACCTCATGGCTTGGTTTTTGCTCTGACATGCACTGTCAACTGTGGGACCTTATATAGGCAGGTGTGTGCCTTACCAAATCATGTCCAATCAATTGAATTGACCACAGGTGAATTCTAATCAAGTTGAAGAAACAGCTCACAAGGATGATCAATGGAACCAGGATCACTTGAGCTCAATTTAGAGTCTCATAGCAAAGGGTCTGAATACTTATGTAAATAAGGTATCTGCTTTTTATTTAATTACATTTGCAAAAATGTTCATTTTGTCATTATGGGGTATTGTTGCTGATTGAAAAAAAATGTTTTAATCCATTTTAGAATAAGGCTGTAACTTAACAAAATGTTGAAAAAGTCGAAGGGTCTAAATACTTTCCGAAGGCACTGTCCACAGTTGCCAAAGCTACAAAAGTGCAAAATGAGAATCTGAAAATAACTACGTAAGATACTCAAGTGAGAGAGTTATGTGGAGCCTCCCTCGCTTTCCTTCCTCAAGTAACTTGGTAGAACAGCCCTTCTTTTGACGAAGGAATTAGTTTTGTGACCAGACCGCCACTATCTTGGCTGCCGCTGAGAAAACAGGAGAGACTGAAGTACTATTACTATTTGCTAATTGCCTTGCTAATTGTCCTGCCCCTTAATCCTGGTTGTTTCAACAATCATCTGCAAGTTAATAGCAGTCAGCAGTTCACACACCAAGAAGGCTACTGGGAAGACACATTGCACTTAAAGCAGATGGCCACAGCTAGTAAGAAGACAGTACTAGACAACAGATAAAGCCAGACATTATACTTATCACTCCTGGCGATATCAGGACTTCTCTAGCTATCACACTCAACGTCAGCAAAAAAAAGGAGATGATCGTGGACTTCAAGAAACAGCAGAGGGAGCACCCCCCCTATCCACATCGACGGGACAGTAGTGGAGAAGGTGGAAAGTTTTAAGTTCCTCGGCGTACACATCACGGACAAACTGAAATGGTCCCTCCACACAGACAGCGTGGTGAAGAGGACGCAGCAGCGCCTCTTCAAAATCAGGAGGCTGAAGAAATTTGGCTTGTCACCAAAAACACTCACAAACCTTTACAGATGCACAATCGAGAGCATCCTGTGGGGCTGTATCACCGCCTGGTACGGCACCTGCTCCGCCCACAACCGCAAGGTTCTCCAGAGGGTAGTGAGGTCTGCACAACGCAAACTACCTGCCCTCCAGGACACCTACACCACCCGATGTCACAGTAAGGCCAAGAAGATCATCAAGGACAACAACCACCCGAGCCACTGCCTGTTCACCCCGCTATCATCCAAAAGGCAAGGTCAGTACAGGTGCATCATAGCTGGGACCGGGAGATTGAAAAACAGCTTCTATCTCAAGGCCATCAGACTGTTAAACAGCTATCACTATCATTGAGTGGCTGCTGCCAACATACTGACTCAAATCTTTATCTGGCCATTTTAATAAAATGGTTGCCATTCGGGTTTTCTTTTCGAAGAAAAAAGGGTAAAATCATCCCAAACAATAGCAAAATGACTTTGTAATGTTATCTACCCACTTAATAAACCCCACAAATAATATAGACAATAATTATAAAGTACACTTAAGACACACGTGCGTCAATCTGAGTAACATAAGAAAAAAATCACTATCAATATCTGTCAGTTTAGGGTAGAGATATTAGTTCACATCCCGAAAATCTTTTTTTCTCCTGAAAACATATGTAGCGTCCAAAAAGTTTGGCATTCACACTAATATAAAAGATGAGACTCACGATTTTTATCTCCGTTTTGCTCTACGATCCCGACACGCCCCACGGGATTCGTCCGAAGGCGTTAACTCTGATGTGCCAACTTCTGTTTGTAGCGTCTGAACCGTTTCATCTACAAACTAATAGCCCACTGTTGAAAGGGGAGACTCTCATGAACACAATGGTGTCTAAGTCCCCACAAGTGTCACGGGACTCGTCTGAAGGTTACCCATAGAAATGAATGGCAGTATTGAGGTAGTTTTGTGCCAACAAAAACAAAACAAAAATCGGAGCTTTCTTATACAGTATCTCCTAGATATAGACAGACATGTCAAAATCTTACTTTTATGATTCATGTTTTGACTGTCTTTTTTGCCATTTATGAATATGATATTCCATGCGTTTCTATGGGCTATTGTAGTAAAGGCCAAATGCTATGCTATGACCATCTTAAAACAATTCCATATGTTAGCTTCATCCAACGCATCATCCAAATTCAACAGCTGCCTATGCCTACACACATTGACTTGAATAAGTGTTTGTATTTTTAATACCCTCAAACATCAAATAACGCCTACCTAATTTTAAAAATTGACCATCACTGTCAATTGTGAATGATAATTATTCTTGTTTTACGGGTGAAATGTCCAAGCTGCATCTGAATGTTAAACATAACCATTTGGTCCCACTCAGTTTCATGAGAATATACATTTAGATCTTCTTGAATGATGTGAGTAAATACTCTTTGAGCAGACTAGCCTACCTGTATTGTTTCCATCAGAGCACAATTATCCTAAGAAATGTGGTGTTTTTGGTCTGACAGCAACATTCTAGTATGCTATTATATTCAGGCTGTTATGCAGAATACTAATTAATCATTCATTCAGCAAGACATTGATTCGTCGCTCCTGTGTGCCCGGCAGCACTACATCCCTGATTTATACTCAGTTTTCCTAAGTGACCACCAACCAGCTCCATAGGGCCTATTGGATATAATTCAAATGGCCAAATATCCATAAATCATTTGTACATACAGCCCAATTGTCAAGACTCAGGAGAAGACCCAGATACAGTTTCGAAGTAACAAAAGTTTTACAAAAACAGGGGGCATGCAAACGACAGGTCAAGGGGCAGGCAGAGGTCAGTTCTCCAGAGCAGAGTCCGAAAGGTACAGAACGGCAGCCTCAGGATCAGGGCAGGCAGTAATCCAGGGTGGGGTGACAAGGTACAGAATGGCAGGCAGGCAAATGGTCAAAACCCGGGAAGACAGGAGCAAGGGAAAACCGCTGGTAGGCTTGACGAGACAAAACGAGATGGCAACAGAGAACACAGGGATAAATACACAGGGGATCATGGGGGAAGATGCGGGACACCTGGAGGGGGGTGGATACAAGTGCAAAGACAGGTCAGTGCAAAGACAGATCAGGGTGTGACACCAATGACAAAGATTTTGTACAAAAGTAGTGAAAAAGTGCCCCAAAAATCTGTTTTCTAATTTTAATTCATTAATAACTAATTTTCTGTATTTTCCATTTAACCACTTTAAACTGTCAAATGGGTGTTCCCTAAAGTAAAACATAGACATGATCTATTTGTTTGTATTGTCCACACTGCCTTAAGTGGTATAAACTGTCAAATGGGTGTTCCCTAAAGTAAAACATAGACATGATCTATTTGTTTGTATTGTCCACACTGCCTTAAGTGGTATAAACTGTCAAATGGGTGTTCCCTAAAGTAAAACATAGACATGATCTATTTGTTTGTATTGTCCACACTGCCTTAAGTGGTATAAACTGTCAAATGGGTGTTCCCTAAAGTAAAACATAGACATGATCTATTTGTTTGTATTGTCCACACTGCCTTAAGTGGTATATTAAGCTTTGGCTTATTATACCACTTACTATTGAAGTTATGGCCAATTCAAATGACAGAACAGTAATTTTAGCAGACGTTTCCACCACATTTCTGCATAAAATCTAAAGGACACATAAGGCATACTTATATCATTTTATTATGTTCTCCACACCACCTCAAACATTTTAAGTCATCATTGTGGCCATGTCAATCCTGCCCAATTAGAACCAGTGTAGCTGGTTGGCGTTCATTTTTTTAAAAACTGGTCTTTAGAGCGTAATAGGTTATTAAATCTGCAATGGCACTATGGCTAGACATCTTTATGTAGTTTACTAACTTTGTGTAAAGACTGAAAGGTCTCTCCATAATGGGTTACCTGTCTCTCTGCTGAACAATGCATTTCTATGGGATTTTCCAAAAGTGATGTGTACAGGGCAGGTTTCCTGTCATATTTCTTAAAAGTGACATGAAAACAGCATGTCATATTATAAACTCAGGAAAAAAAAGAAATGTCCTCTCATTGTCAACTGCTTTAATTTAAAGCAAACTTAACATGTGTAAATATGTGTATGAACATAAGATTCAACAACTGAGACATAAACTGAACATGTTCCACAGACATGTGACTAACAGAAATGGAATAATGTGTCCTTGCTGTGAGATGTTACCCCACTCTTCCACCAAGGCACCTACAATTTCCTGGACATTTCTGGGGGGAATGGCCCGAGGCCTCACCCTCTGATGCAACAGGTCCCAGACGTGCTCAATGGGATTGAGATCCGAGCTCTTTGCTGGCCATGGCAGAACACTGACATTCATGTCCTGCAGGAAATATCGCACAGAACGAGCAATATGGCTGGTGGCATTGTCATTCTGGAGGGTCATGTCAGGATGAGCCTGCAGGAAGGGTACCACATGAGGGAGGAGGATGTCTTCCCTGTAACACACAGCGTTGAGATTGCCTTCAATGACAACAAGCTCAGTCTGATAATGCCGTGACACACCGCCCCAGACCATGACGTCTCACAGTACTGACATTGCAATTTATTGCCCTGGCCACATCTGCAGTCCTCATGCAGTCCTCCTTACAGCATGCCTAAGGCACGTTCACGCAGATGAGCAAGGACCCGGGGCATCTTTCTTTGTGCTTTTCAGAGTCAGTAGAGTCAGCCCCTTTAGTGTCCTAAGTTTTCATAACTGTGACCTTAACCTCTAGCTTCGAGCAATCCCGTATCCGGGAGTGTAATCATAGCCTCAAGCTCATTACCATAACGAAACGTTTCCTATTCATGAAAATCGCAAATGAAATGAAATAAATATATTGAAACACAAGCTTAGCCTTTTGTTAACAACACTGTCATATCAGATTTGCAAAATATGCTTTAACCAAAGCTACACAAGCATTTGTGTAAGAGTATTGATAGCCTAGCATAGCATTAAGCCTAGCATTCAGCAGGCAACATTTTCACAAAAACAAGAAAAGCATTCAAATAAAATCATTTACCTTTGAAGAATTTCGGATGTTTTCAATGACGAGACTCTCAAATAGCGAATGTAAATTTTTTCCAAAAAGATTATTTGTGGAAAAGAAATAGCTCCGTTTTGTTCATCACGTTTGGCTAAGAAAAAAAAACGAAAATGCAGTCACTTACAACGCCAAACTTTTTTCCAAATTAGCTTCATAATATCAACAGAAACATGGCAAACGTTGTTTAGAATCAATCCTCAAGGTGTTTTTCACAATTCTATTCGATGAAAAATCATTCCTTGCAGTCGGTTTGTCATCAGAGGCAAACGGAAAAATACTGCAGCTGGAGATTACGCAATAATTGCGACGGAGGACACCAAGCGACCACCTGGTAAATGTAGTCTCTTATGGTCAATCTTCCAATGATATGCCTACAAATACGTCACAATGCTGCAGACACCTTGGGGAAATGTGGAAAAGGTAAGCTGACTCCTAGCTCCTCCACAGCCATATAAGGAGTCATTGCCATGAGGCGGTTTCAAAAAATGCGGCACTTCCTGATTGTATTTTTATTTTATGTATTTTTATCTGGGTTTTTTCTGTAAGTTCTGTGGCACTCACAGACAATATCTTTGCAGTTTTGGAAACGGCAGAGTGTTTTCTTTCCAAAGCTGTCAATTATATGCATAGTCGAGCATCTTTTTGTGACAAAATATCTTGTTTAAAACGGGAACGTTTTTCATCCAAAAATTAAAAGAGCGCCCCCTATATCGAAGAAGTTAATAGCCTACCGTCTTTAAGCTGTTAATGTCTTAACGATGAATTGTTTATGGTTCATTGAACAAGCATGGGTAACAGTGTTTAAACCCTTTACAATGAAGATCTGTGAAGTTATTTAGATTTTTATGAATTGTCTTTTAAAGACAAGGTCCTAAAAAGGGAAGTTTCTTTTTTTGCTGAGTTTATATCATTACAATCAGTAGACTTCAGGGAGCCCCGTATAATAATCATTAATATTATTAAATGTATCTGTTGGAACTAGCCATGAAAACATTCACAAGAAACAATATGTTTGCACATGGTTTTTTCACTTATTCTACTCAAATGTTATGGGATATATATAGCATCTTCTACATTCTACTCAAATGTTATGGGATATATATAGCATCTTCTACATTCTACTCAAATGTTATGGGATATATATAGCATCTTCGGGCCATTTTTTTTGTGTTTTCCAGACCCCATCAAACATTTTAAGCATCATCGGCCTGTATGTACCAATTGTTTATGGAGATAGGGCCATGTGAATTGTGTCCAATACGACCCCATGCAGCTGGTTGGCGGCTGTACAAAAGCCCTCAGTTGAGCAGCATACTACTGAGATGAACGTGATCAACCAAGTTGATTTCAACTGTTGACTCTCTCTCAATGCCACATACTAGTCAATAATTATCAGGACTGCCCTGATAGCCTAACTAAACACCTTTAGTTTGTATTTACATCCTGTCAAGCCATTCCTCAGTTTCTTTCCAGTGTGTGTGTCCAAGTTAAGAAATGAGTTTCTTTCAGTTCCTTTCAGCCTTATCACCTTTTCCTTTTATGTCATGCAACCTGCTCATAATGTCTCTCTGCAAAACTCTCTGCAGAACCACACAAATCCCAACTTTACCATGTCCAACCACAAGTATTTTAATAAATATGTGAACTTTGGGACTGTCTCTGTCATCTGCTTGCTGTCTGGCCGGAGCAGAGTACCCCTGGTGACATCTATCCAACCAGTTACCTATCTTGAGTTTCTTAGCCTTTTTTCAGCATCAATATTGGAAATGACCTCCAGTGGGGTAATGGACAAAATCTGCGATGGTGTATTGACATACCCTAGCTGTGTGTGAAATTTGGTGCCG
The DNA here is from genome assembly GCF_018296145.1 of Oncorhynchus tshawytscha. NCBI lineage: Eukaryota > Metazoa > Chordata > Actinopteri > Salmoniformes > Salmonidae > Oncorhynchus > Oncorhynchus tshawytscha. Next base: position 3,324,630 of record NC_056461.1, read on the forward strand.
CTATCACGAAGTCCACATCTTTTTTTACAAGTAGCTGGACTGGTCAAAATGACCTCAATAGGACCCCTATTGAGTACTTTATGGTCAGATTTATTGTCTAAATTATCTGTGGTGTTTATTAAGTGGGTAGATAACATTACAAAGTCCGTTTTTTTTGCCGACGTCGCACTTCCACATCTGCAGTGAAAGGTGATGGCGCTAGAGCGGTGTTTGTCAGACCATGCGACATCCGGAAAATTGGTCTTCTCACAAAATTGTATGTAGTGTCCGAACGGCATACAAACTATTATGACCCCTCTATAGAAAGATGAGACTCACACGAACCCGAAGGTGTTCACTATTTTGCTCTATGACTCCCACAAGCGTCTTCGACACGTCTGAAGTCAGTACAGTCGATCTGCCAACTTCTGTCCGTAACTTCCGAACAGTTTGGGCTCCACATTAACTCCACAACGTGATTCTGAGAGCACTGGACCTCAGCTAGCAACTTCTGTCCGTAACTTCCGAACAGTTTGGGCTCCACATTAACTCCACAACGTGATTCTGAGAGCACTGGACCTCAGCTAGCAAGAAGCTTACACTTCATCTGAAAATCAACATTCTAACATGAGCATCTGACATGAAGCATAAATACTACAAAACAAACTTGTATACATTGCAGATGATGCTTAATGAGATATTCAGTACAACAATTAGATAAAAATTACTATTTGCTCATCAAAAGTAACGTTTGACCCACATTGGGTTAAAACAGCTCTCCAGTGTAATTGCTTCTCTGTTACAAATGGTTTCCAATAGCTTCTGTAACCACAAAGTCAGATTCCACAGCACAAAGTCAAAATTGGCTAAACATTTAGGCTATTTAAGGTTAGGGTTAGCGTTAGGCACAAGGTTAGCAGTGTGGTTAAGGTTAGGGTTAAGTATATACTGTAATGAATACAAGCTATGTGTTTACCACTTGGCTACATAAATAAATGTAAAGTTGAATAAATAATAATAACAATTACATACATAAACAATTATATTAAAAAAACACTATGCAGAGTAGGGTGATGAGGTCAGGATGTTTTCCTGATCACATGACCAGACCAAGGAAAAACCATTTTAGGCACTTACCAGGGAGAGGAACCAGAGTTTAGGTCAAGAAGAAATATGCTCAGGAAAATTCCAGATACCAAGGCCAGGGAGAGTGGGAGAGAGAAAGAAAGGTGTTTTGGGCTCTAACAATGTGAGCTGCCAAATCAGTCTGAGGACATCATTTTGTCTCCCACTATGAATCTGTGTCGTGATGAAAAAAAGTCTGACGTGAGACACCTCTTCTCTCTTTCCCTCTCTTCTCGCTCTCTGCAGAAGTCAGTCAGAGTCGGAAGAGAGGAGAAGGATCAGCCTTTGAAACAGTGTGTCCCGGTGTCTCTCTCGGTCTATGCACAGTGCAGAAGGAGCTGGACCACATACTGTAGTTAGTTATTACTCTTCAGTTATGAAGCACTGACATTTGCCCCAGTCTGGAACACATTTGTCGTACTACCTTCCAGCCACCTGCACGTTTCCTGTAGAACTGCTGGCTATGGAGATCTCTTCCTACCTTTAGTGCAAGTAGCTGAGACGCACACAGATGACACTATCAGATCTAATGGGTAGCTAATTTATTTATATACTCAGGTGGGTCAGTGACAAACACCTGCATAGTTTCTAACTCACACTCATAACCCACTCAGCTCAACCAGGTATTTTTACTTTAAGATAATGAGAAAACACATAATGTCAACGAATGACACCCAGCAGAGAACAAGCCACGCACCACTATCCCTGTTCCACAACCTCAAATCAGTGACCTCTACAATACTGAAGCTCCCGTCACCAACGCCATAATCTCAGTACCCAGAACCACTCGGTCACAGGAGACTACCAGTGCTATTACAGGAGAACACAGAAGCTTGCCACGCGAGGCTGTAACAAGAAAAGTCTCTTGAGTCTTTTGATTCCTAAGAACTTCTTAACTTCTTAACATCCCTTTGAATTTGTCAACCTACCATGACTCCCATCTCACCATTACTTTAATATGCAACGCCTCATCTACACATCACATACTCTATATCACCCCACCTACTTTATATATCCACCAGGATAAGCCAGCAGTCAAGGTCATTGAAGTGTGGTAGCAGGATTACAAGATGATGTTATCTTCATGCACCAAATGGTTGTTTTATGAAATAGAGTAAGGTTCTTAGGACTCTCTCTCTCTCCCTTTCTGAGTTAACTGAGAGGAGTCTTTATGGAGCTTGGGCTGGCAACTGATTAAGTGATGGCTTGGTGATAATAATGAAAATACAGCGGGCATTCCATAGATCAGATGTGATTGGTGTCACCGAGATAGAGAGAGCCTGGAGGAACAGAACAAAGGCCTCAGTATTCCTAATTATCCTGGCATTTGGGAAACAACCAGTGGCAGATAACCAGAGGATGAACCTAAAGTGGCTTATGGTGTCCCCCAAATCTATATGGGAGGGGTGGAACCAAGCATTCTGGGTATCAGCTATATAAACTGTGCAATGTCTGTAAAGGGTAGGCTGTCGGCCAAACAGTCAAGACTGTAGGGTCGACGGTTTTAGTATTGCAATAATTAATGAAATAAAGATGATTGTTTGAAGAAATGACCAAGTCTCTCTCTGTACTAAATTTCCACGACAGAAACCATGGATGTCATATGAATCGGCTCATAGGATTGATCTCATCTGTACTGTCCTAATGATCAAACCCTCTATGATAGAGTGAACACTTAATGGGTGGGGAATACTGAATACCGGGAATACTCTATTGGATTACTGAACCCACATGGAGAGGACAGGTATGAAATAAAACAGGTAAAGCTGTCACGCCTGCTCCCGCTCTTCCTACCTGGTACTCGAAGGCGCCAGGCTCCCCAGCATTACGCACCCCTGCCACCATCATTACGCACACCTGCCTTTCCTTGTCACGCGCATCAGCGATTATTGGACTCACCTGGACTCAATCACCCATGTCATTACCTCCCCTATATCTGTCTGTTCCCCAGTTCCATTCCCCTCGTCTGTGTATTACCCGGTTTTCATGTCTGTTCCAATTAAATGTTGACTCCCCGTTCCTGCTTCTCTTCTCCAGTGTCAGTCTTTACAAAAGCAGATGTGAACTAGCAGGTTACTGAAGCGTTGGTTAGTGTGGTGACGTCACCTGCCCTGAGATCTAAATGACAACTGTCACTCTCAGAGTAACAAGCTAGCATCTTGCTCCATCAGCAGTATGGTTGAATTATTTTAACTAGGAAAGTCAGTTAAAAACAAATTCTTATTTACAATGATGGCCTAGAAACAGTGGGTTAACTATCAGAACAGCAGATTTTTACCTTGTCAGCTCAGGGATTTGATCTAGCAACCTTTCGGTTACTGACCCACTGCTCTAACCACTAGGCTACCTGCCACCCCAACAACAACAATTGTGTTGACAAGGGTTTAGTTGACAAGGGTTGACAAGGGTTCGAATGCAGGGTCAGATAGACAAGGACTAAAACCTCTGTCTATTACATATGCACAGTTAACAGGTGAAACTGATGGACTAGCAAGCTCCCTGGTTAGATAGCCATTGTAGCTAACATGACTGCATCTATAAGTTAGCAAGCTTTGTGGTTGAAGGTTTCAAACCAGAGGAGAGAAAGATTTGTCTAAAGAGAGGAAAGAAAGGAACAGAAGGCTGAAGAAAATAATGGACGGTGAGGCGTGAAGAGAAGGAGTATGTTGTAGAGATAAAGAGGGTAGAGAAACAGGGAGAGGGGGATAGAGACTGGGGACGAATGGAGAGAGTGGTGAGAAGGAGAGTGATATAAAAACAGAGACATTGAGTGTAAGAGAGAGACTTGAGCCAGCGTAATGAAGTAACAAAGTAATCCGTCTCCAAAGTTTAAAAAGGGCCGATGAGATTGAGGTCTGTGGTATTTCCTGGGTTGGGCCCTCATAAATCAGGATCCTGGAATACACGGATGCGAGGGGACAGGTTCCTAATCAGCAAACTAATTTTGGATATAATGCCGTCTGTGGTGCCCCCAGTGATTGAACAAGTGGACCTGTGTGGACAATTCAGTCCCATTCAAAACCTTGTTTTCCCTAACTCTAACCTTAACCCCAAAACCTAACCTTAACCGTAACCCTAAACCTAAACTAATTCTAACACTGATTCTAACCTTGAACCTAGAAATAGCATTTGACCTTGTGGTGTTCCCAGTTGGTCACATTTTTGTTTGTTTACTATTCTTGTGGGGATTTCTGGTTCCCACACGTATAGTTAAACACGTCCACACACACATGCACATGCACAAACCACATGGCCGCAGTGAAGTAATTTGATGAAAGGGATCAGCATTTGATGTGAGAGAGAGGAGAGGCCAGGGCAAAGGTGAGGTGGTGGTAGGGATTCGTAACTCTATTTCACCAACCTTTGGGCTTTTTAGCTCCTGACCAAGCACTTAATATTCTCATGCAGTGGATTATAATGGTGTTGGAATTATAAATCTTCACACAGATAATGATCATTTTATGAAAATTATACACAAATTATACATGTTTTCAAGCCAAATCAATAGTCTCCTGGTGTCTGTAGCCAACAAAAACAGTAGGCTGAGCAGACGGAGCCAGAAGACGGCATGGTGGAAGAAGTAAAACAAACATGGTGCCGCTTCTTATCAAATGTCTCCTGCCGTCTCAGACCGGTTTTAATGAGGAATTCGTGTTAAAACAGATAAACAAACAAACTGTGATTCTGCCATTCAATCGTGACCCCCCCCTGCCCCATGAAAATAATAAACACACATTTGAAATATCTCAAAGTCGAAGTTTCTTGTGCCGATGAGCTTTCTGTTTTTTTTTTAGCCTTTCTCTGAAGGTTTCTGCTCTGGCTGTTACACTTTCTTTCTCTCATAGATTGTTTTGGGTGCCATGACTTTTTCTGTTTTTGATTGAGCAGTCGGGACAACATGTTCTTTGTCATTAGAGTGCAGAGAGAGTATTTCCTTTGACTCGTTAGTAAGCGTAGCGGGACACACATGCCCGTACACAGACACACACACACAGCGCACACAGATTAGCGTGGGCTAGCTGCAGGGGTGGATCAACACTGGGTTCTGTCTACGGCCTCGGTCAATAAATGATTAAAGCCAGAGGAGAAGAGACGTGCACTGACACACACACAATGCACGTACCCATGTACACACGCACACACAAAAACACATCTGCACAAATACATCCACACATCCACACAAAACAGACAGACAAGTCATCAGTTTTTCATGTGTTGTCAAGAAACAGCACACACCCTGCCCACAATCCTGTTTGCTTATGATGACAAGTTATGACAGAAATATGGGCTTTAGCTTGGACATATACAGCACTGTACCCTTTACAATTCAACACATTCACATATTCCACTGGAAAGTAAAGCATTCTACTGTAGAGAAAACAGGTTAAATAAAAGAGGAGGTGGTACTACTAAAGGAGGAAATATGTCTCTCTCTCTCTGCGATCATTAGTTTGCAATATTAGTTCCATGCTCCCCTCAGAGCAGGAATGGAAGAGAGGAAGAGAAGGAAGGGAGGAGGAGAGCCTGCGACCTTCTGGGATACAGAGAGACCAGCGGAATAGTGCCTCTATCTGACACTACTGATCCCTACCAACCTCCGTCCATTACACACAAAACTCTGATGCTGGTGCAAATATCAGTGATTGTGTAACACTCAATGAGTGAATGGGTGTGGAGTCAGGCGCAGAGAGCAAAGGATTCGGGAAAAGCACGCTTTAATGTCCAAAAATTAACAGGAACAAAATAGTATACCCAACACAGGTGTAACTATAAAACAAAATAGTCCCCTGATGTGAAATACTAGGACAGCAAGAAAACCCAACAAAAAACACTAAGACTAAACACTTAGACATACAGGAGAACAAGCCCGCACAAACAGAAGTGGGCTAAACGAACTTAAATAACCCCACCCTAACAACCAAACAATAAACAGATGAAACCAATTAGACAAAACCAAATGGAGAATGGAGTCATACTACAGTGTTTGGGAGATCAAATACAGTTGAAGTCAGAAGTTTACATACACCTTAGCCAAATACAACTCAGTTTTTCACAATTCCTGACATTTAATCTGAGTAAAAACTCCCCGTTTTAGGTCAGTTAGGACCACCACTTTATTTTAAGAATGGGAAATTTCCAAATAATAGTAGAGATAGTGATTTATTTCAGCTTGTATTTCTTTCATCACATTCCCAGTTGGTTAGAAGTTTACATGCACTCAATTAGTATTTGGAGGCATTGCCTTTAAATTGTCTAACTTGGGTCAAACGTTTCAGGTAGCCTTCCACAAGCTTCCCATAATAAGTTGGGTGAATTTTGACCCATTCCTCCTGACAGAGCTGGTGTAACTGAGTCAGGTTTGTAGACCTCCTTGCTCGCACACACTTTTTCAGTTCTGCCCACACATTTTCTATAGGATTGACGTCAGGGCTTTGTGATGGCCACTCCAATACCTTGAATTTGTTGTACTTAAGCAATTTTACCACAACTTTGGAAGTATGCTTGGGGTCATTGTCCATTTGGAAGACCCATTTGCGACCAAGCTTTAACTTCCTGACTGATGTCTTGAGATGATGCTTCAATATATCCACATAATTTTCCTCCCTCATGATGCTATCTATTTTGTGAAGTGCACCAGTCCCTCCTGCAGCAAAGCACCCCCACAACATGATGTTGCCCCCATGCTTCACGGTTGGGATGGTGTTCTTTGGCTTGCAAGCCTCCCTCTTTTCCCTCCAAACATAACGATGGTCATTATGGCCAAACAGTTCCATTTTTGTTTCATCAGACCAGAGGACATTTCTCCAAAAAGTATGATCTTCGTCCCCATGTGCAGTTGCAAACCGTAGTCTGGATTATTTATGGCGGTTTTGGAACAGTGGCTTCTTCCTTGCTGAGCGGCCTTTCAAGTTATATCGATATAGGACTTGTTTTACTGTGGATATAGATACTTCTGTACCTGTTTCCTCCAGCATCTTCACAAGGTCCTTTGATTGTTGGTTTGGGATTGATTTGCACTTGTCGCACCAAAGTACGTTCATCTCTAGGAGACAGAATGTATCTCCTTCCTGAGTGGTATGACAGATGCATGGTCCCATGGTGTTTTTACTTGCGTACTATTGTTTGTACAGATGAACGTGGTACCTTCAGGTGTTTGGAAATTGCTCCCAAGGATGAACCAGACTTGTGAAGGTCTGAGGTCTTGGCTGAGGTCTTGGCTGATTAATTTGATTTTCCGATGATGTCAAGCAAAGAGGCACTGAGTTTGAAGGTAGGCCTTGAAATACATCCATGGGTACACCTCCAAATGACTCAAGTGATGTCAATTAGCCTATCAGAAGCTTTTAAAGCCATGATATCATTTTCTGGAATTTTCCAAGCTGTTTACAGGCACAGTCAACTTAGTGTATGTAAACTTCTGACCCACTGGAATTGTGATACATGAAATTTTATGTTTGTAAACAATTGTTGGAAAAAATACTTGTGTCATGCACAAAGTAGATGTCCTAACCGACTTGCCCAAACTATAATTTGTTAACAAGAAATGTATGGAGTGTTTGAAAAACAGGTTTTAATGACTCCAACCTCCAAGCTGAACACTTCCGACTTCACCTGTAAGAGTGAGAGAACATAGAGCTATCGTCTACTGCGAAAAAGTTTATCACTGATGTGTACAAGAGATCATCCACTGCTGTCAGCACCATTTCAACAGTAACATTTCTGGTACAAAGAATGTGCAATGAGGTCTGTGTGTAGCTGGTTAGGAGTCAGACGCAGGACAGCAGATATGAGTAAATAAACTACTATACTCAACATAAATCAAATGCAATACAAAAGAGAGCTCACATAAACGGACCGTACAAAACAATCACTCACAAAAAAACATGGGGGAACAGAGGGTTAAATAATGAACAAGTACAGTGCCTTGCGAAAGTATTCGGCCCCCTTGAACTTTGCGACCTTTTGCCACATTTCAGGCTTCAAACATAAAGATATAAAACTGTATTTTTTTGTGAAGAATCAACAACAAGTGGGACACAATCATGAAGTGGAACGACATTTATTGGATATTTCAAACTTTTTTAACAAATCAAAAACTGAAAAATTGGGCGTGCAAAATTATTCAGCCCCTTTACTTTCAGTGCAGCAAATCTCCAGAAGTTCAGTGAGGATCTCTGAATGATCCAATGTTGACCTAAATGACTAATGATGATAAATACAATCCACCTGTGTGTAATCAAGTCTCCGTATAAATGCACCTGCACTGTGATAGTCTCAGAGGTCCGAAAGCGCAGAGAGCATCATGAAGAACAAGGAACACACCAGGCAAGATACTGTTGTGAAAAGTTTGGATTTGGATACAAAAAGATTTCCCAAGCTTTAAACATCCCAAGGAGCACTGTGCAAGCGATAATATTGAAATGGAAGGAGTATCAGACCACTGCAAATCTACCAAGACCTGGCCGTCCCTCTAAACTTTCAGCTCATACAAGGAGAAGATTGATCAGAGATGATGCAGCCAAGAGGCCCATGATCACTCTGGATGAACTGCAGAGATCTACAGCTGAGGTGGGAGACTCTGTCCATAGGACAACAATCAGTCGTATATTGCACAAATCTGGCCTTTATGGAAGAGTGGCAAGAAGAAAGCCATTTCTTAAAGATATCCATAAAAAGTGTTGTTTAAAGTTTGCCACAAGCCACCTGGGAGACACACCAAACATGTGGAAGAAGGTGCTCTGGTCAGATGAAACCAAAATTGAACTTTTTGGCAACAATGCAAAACGTTATGTTTGGCGTAAAAGCAACACAGCTCATCACTCTGAACACACCATCCCCACTGTCAAACATGGTGGTGGCAGCATCATGGTTTGTGCCTGGTTTGTGCCATCATGGTTTGTGCATGGTTTGTGCCTACTCTTAGCCAACCGTGCTATTTTGTTTGTTTTTTTCGCATGTTTTTGTAACTTATGCTGTACACAATGTCGCTGCTACCGTCTCTTATGACCGAAAAGAGCTTCTGGACATCAGAACAGCGATTACTCATCTTGAACTGGACCAATCATTTTTATTTCATGAATCAGACGAGAGGGATTTACTCCAGACACCCGACAAGGCCATCATCCCCATCATTCGCAGGAGAAAAGATGGAGATATCGCAGAAGGAGATCAGGGTGCCTTGTAAGGATCCGGCGATGAGTGGCTAATTTGCCTTTGGTACTATTGACCAACGTACAATCGCTGGATAATAAAGTGGATGAACTACAAGCACGTATATCCTACCAACCGGACATTAAAAACTGTAATATCTTATGTTTCACCGGGTCGTGGCTGAACAACGACATGAATAACATACAGCTGTCGGGTTACACACTGTATCAGCAGGATAGAACAGCAGCCTCTGGTAAGACAAGGGGTGTCGGTCTATGTATATTTGTAAACAACAGCTGGTGCATGATATCTAAGGAAGTCTCGAGGCTTTGCTCGCCTGAAGTAGAGTATCTAATTATAATCTGTAGACCACACAATCTACCAAGAGATGTTTCATCTATATTCTTCATAGATATCTATTTACCCCCACATACCGATGCTGGCACTAGGACCACACTCAATGAAGCTGAATATGGCCATAAGCAAACAGGAAAACTCTCATCCAGAGGCGGCGCTCCTTGTGCCCGGGGACTTTAATGCAGGGAAACTTAAATCTGTTTTACCTCATTTCTACCAGCATGTTAAATGAGCTTCCCAGTGACACGAGCCTACCAGATGAGCTAAATTACCTTCACGCTCGTTTCGGGGCAAGTAACACTGAAACATGCATGAGAGCATCAGCTGTTCCGGACGACTGTGTGATGACGCATCGCCGATGTGAGTAAGACCTTTAAACAGGTCAACATTCACAAGGCCGCAGGGCCAGACAGATTACCAGAACGTGTACTCCAAGCATGCGCTGACCAAATTGCAAGTGTCTTCACTGACATTTTCAAACTCTCCCTGTCTGAGTCTGTAATACCAACATGTATGTACATGTAATACCAACAGCAGACCACCTTAGTCCCTGTGCCCAAGAACATGAAGGTAACCTGCATAAATGACTACCGCCCCGTAGTAATCACGTCTGTAGCTATGAAATGCTTTGAAAGGCTGGTTATGGCTCACATCAACACCATTATCCCAGAAACCCTAGAACCACTTCAATTTGCATACTGCCCCAACAGATCCACAGATGATGCAATCTCTATTGCACTCCACACTGCCCTTTCACACCTGGACAAAAACAACTCCTATGTCAGAATGCTATTCATTGACAACAGCTCAGCATTCAACACCATAGTGCCCTGAAAGCTCATCACTAAGTACATCACTGGAGCCAAGCTTCCTGCCATCCATGACATCTATACCATTGTGGTATCAGAGGAAGGCCTGGAACTAAACACCTCCCTCTGCAACTGGATCCTGGACTTCCTGACAGGCCGCCCCCAGGTGGTAAGGGTAGTTAACAGCACATCTGCCATGCTGATCCTCAACACAAGGGCCCCTCAGGGGTGCGTGCTCAGTCCTCTCCTGTACTCCATGTTCACTCATGACTGCATGGCCAGGCACGACTCCAACACCATCATTAAGTTTGCAGATGACACAACAGTCGTAGGCCTGATCACCGACAATGATGAGACAGCCTATAGGGAGGAGATC